>NW_006922498.1:465252-509250 GCF_000298275.1 Orycteropus afer afer | reverse complement strand
GATAGAACTAAAAAGTACATAGAAATAAAAAAATTCCTTGATTTTTTTATTTCACTTATTTAGAAAATAATGAAGTTGGGAAATAATAAATTTGTACTGAAACAAATTTTCTAATCATTTGTGTTTTATTCTATTTCATGTTAGAAGATGGTCACTGACTGCAAGTGCAATTGTAATTAAATAGATAGAAGCATCATATCACTTTTTAATTTAATTACTATAAATTGAAGAGTCTGATGAGATTGTTTTAATGTAAAGAGAAATCTATAATAATGTAAATTCCTTTGTTGTTTTTAACTCTTTTGTAAGTATGAAGTTCTTATCATTTAATTGAAGCTGGTTTCAATTATATTTTTCTCTACTATCTTCATTTATTTTGAAAGAATAATTTTGGGTTATATGTTTGCTTTAAATAGTCATTGTTGGCAGCAAAATGATTAAAGAAGTTATGAGAGTTATACTTTGTTAACTATCATATTTATTTCAATTGTTCATGTATCTTATCATATTTTAAATGAATTAACATAATTATTTCCCTAATCGATAACCCTATCTTACCATTAATTTTTGTTGTGACCACTTCTCCAATTAATATTAGTGCCAGAAGATAGTATTCAATACTTCCTAAGAGCATATATGAAGGACCTGTTGACCTTATATTTTTACTTTATTTCATTATGACTTATTTTGCTTCTCCCTTGTTGTTGTTGTTACTTGGCCATCTAGTTGGAGCCGACTCATAGCAAACCCTCCTTGGGTTTCCAAGGTGGTAACACTAAGGAAGTAGATGGCCCCATCTTCCTTACTTAAATCTTTACCTAGATATGAATCCTAAAAGAAAGATTTACACAGTTTGTGATTAAAGCCTTAGAAGAAATACAGAATGTTCCTTAAAAGCAAAAATGATAAGAATTTTACCTTGTCAATCTCTGACACATCATCAGGAATGGTCAGTTGCTAGAAGATGACATGTTGTTTATTAAAGTAGATGGTCAGTGAAAAGAAGGGAAATCCTCAGTGAGATGAAATGAAATAACCACCCCAAGAATGGACATAAACATACCAACGGTAATGAAAACTGTACTGGACCAGGAACATGTTTCATTCTGTTGTCCAGAAGGTTGTCATGAATAGGATCTGACATGATGGCAGCTAAGAAAAACACACAAAAATGTAGAGATGCAATTAACATATCACATACTTTATTATTGGGTAGCAGGTGGTAGTGAGGAAAGTTGAATGTTTTGAGCACTCCTAAGAATTTTCCTCTTTCAACAATATTTACAATGATCCTATGAACTGGCCATCATCATATCTATTTTGTGGATGAAGAAATGGAGGCTGGGCACAGTGTGGTAAGTCGCTAAATGTCCTTTAGTTGTGAGAGAGATAGCTGGCACTTTAATTCATTTTCATCTGATCTGTAGCTTATTTTCTTTGCAAAATAGGCCCCATCTATAAAATAAAGCAAAATAACAAGTTATGTCAAAAATAAAATCTTACTCAATTATATAATTCATATTGTGTGTAAGAAAATAGATTAAGAGAAACATATGGAACAAAACTCCTTTCAATACTAAGAATAGAAACAAATTTGTTCTCTCCAAAAATTTATTCTTTCTCTCCTTATCTCTCTGCCATCTCTCTTATACGCATTCATACACAGATACATGCACACACACACAATTGCTCACGCACATATACACCTCTTTTGATGTAAAAAAAAAATGATTTACTAGGACTTTATGATGTTGTTGTTGTTATGTGCCATCGAGTTGGACCCAACTCATAGTGATCACTCCTTGGGTTGCCGAGGCAGTATCAATACAGAAGTAGATTGCCCAACCTTCCTTCCGAGGAGTGGCTGGTGGGTTTGAACCACCAGCCTTCTTGTTAGCACTCAAGTGCCTTAGGCACTTTACTACCAGAGCTCCTGGACTTTATGATAGAGATTTAATTTGTCCTTTATTCTAGCTTGCTTGTTTTCTTCATATAATTGCATTCATCATTTACAATTCAGTTAAAGGGCAGTTTCCTGCCTGTTCTCACTCACATTACAAGTTTTCAGGTATTTCTTCTGGGGATTCTTCTTAATCTTTGGTTATGGAAACAGAATTTCCATTAATCTGAGAGAGAAAGATTGCTACAGTCTAGGGTAAGCCCATTAAGACAAACACTATGTAAACTTTTTTACTTAGAAATTTTTCTTGTCACTGGAAAGATAAGGAATTATTATGTAAGAGGAGAAGAAAAAAATGGACTGTTGATTGAAAAATGGAGACCCTGATTCTAGGAATGTGAGAATCCACAAAGAATGGAAAAGTGGGCAATATGATAGCTACTAAGGAGTAAAAACATGAGGGGTGGCAAAATCATTATGTGATTATGCCTAATGGAACTTTGACTTTAAAAGCCTCATTGCTGAGTTTTTCCCCCAATTTATTTGGTGCAATGAACACGAAACCATAGGTCCTTTCTCATTTTTTTTTTTTTTTTTTAAGTATCATGTTAAATGTTGGATTCTAGTATAACTGAAGGGAGGGAAAAAAAAATAGTAAAATAATTCAAATTGAACTTCTCACCAACTTTAGCAAGTACAGTTCATTGTGGTGTTGTTGTTATGTGCCATCGAGTCAGACCCGACTCATAGTGGCCCCTCCTTGGGTTTCCATGGCAGTATCACTACAGAAGTAGATTGCCCCATCTTCCTCCCAAGGATTGACTGGTGGGTTTGAACCATTGGCCTTTTGGTTAGCAGTCAAGTGCCTTAGGCACTACGCTACCAGAGCTCCTGTACAGTCCATTAATAGAATTTAATTTGCATTTTCAAATATAAGTCACTATGACATTTATCACACTGTTTATATTTTCATATAATTAAGAAGTTTATAATATAGAGCAAAATTTATTGAATATTCTCTAATGAAAGCATGCAGAATGGCAAAACGAAAAGGGCAATTACAATGATACAAATTGAAACTGACTCAGTATTCAAACTGGAAATTTTTCAAAAAGCCAGAAAATTTAATTACTTTAGAAACAAATCTAACCTCTTTCATTGAAGACTGATCTGACAAAATTTGTGGTCCAGAGAGTAGGTGAATGACAGACCAATGAGCCAGAGAAATATGCTACAAGATTGATATATTATACTCAGCATTATAAATAAAAGACCACAAATGATCGTGTCATTATAAAATGTGAGGTCCCATTTGCTAAAACCCTATTGTACATAAATGTTGCCACTTTCATGTCTGATCATTCCCTAATACAGTTTTACATCTCCGCAAGGCAAACGTACACTTTCCCATTTCACAGAAAGAGGCAGACAGTACTGAACAAAGCTTCCACCTTTGCACTACTATTAATTCAAATATCCCCTCACTACTTTAAACATGACCCTACATGCTCATGGTATATGTCCCATTTCATTACCACATTTAGTTTGCCAATACTCGATTTGACTTCTTTTTCTAGATTTGTACTGTTAGTGATTGAATAGTTTCAGCTTTGTGTTTACTTCCTTGAGCACTAATTTTAGCTTCTGCTGTAGCAGATTCAACCTGACTAGCAGCAAGTACAGCTTTCAATAATGTTCTGGTCTAAGCAATATTTGCTTATGTATATATACATGGCATAGTTTTTCATGCTCACTATATATATAGTGATTTTATTTCCACATTGGCATATAACTGAGATAGAGGTATAGTCACCTGTTGATTCAGTTTTTTCTTTGTATTAATTTATTCTGATTATTTTTGTTTTATTTAGTATTATAGCATATTACATGATTTGTTACTTAATCATGTAGTCTTAGAATACAGAGGGAAGTATTCTCCTAGCTTATAAACGAGGATGTAAATACATGAGTGAAGAAAATTAACATTTATTACTTGAGTGCTCCTATGCATTGTGCAAATATGTTAATAACCAAATGCTTCCTGGAATTTACGTGGTAAAAGACAAAGTGACTTCAATCAAAGTTTTGAAAGTTTGTATTCATGATAAACTAGAAGTTTCATGAAATCTGTATCCTTTCCAGTTCTTGAACCTGCAACAGTATTCATCCTTCACAGCATAGACCAGTGTGAGCCCTACTCTCCCACTGCATTTACGATAAAATTCAGAGTTCTCGGATAAAGAACAGAAAGTCCATGAAGGACTGTCATTAGAATTAACACGCATCTCACATTATGCTTAACATGACAGAAGCTAAAAGTATTAAATTCTGGACATTAAATGACATAAATAACCATAACTATTGAAAGATAGCTGGCTAGGAATACTTTAAAATAAGAGCAATAAGCCATTGCAGGCATAAAAATTAAGAATGTTCAGCAATTAGCATAATTGCTCTGATAGAATAAATGAAGATCAATATAGAGAATGAGAGTAGCATAAGAAACTGATGAAATCAGTGAACCTAGTAGGAAATAGATGGGGTGACACCCTGTGTCTGGATTGTACTGAGGGGGAATCAGTAGCCTTAGCTGCAGCTAACCTCTGCTTTTCCCCATTTTTAGAGGTGACAGATACCACTTGTACATATTACGTCTAGGAATTTCTTTTCACATTTATTATAGTCCTCTACCTCATTGAGTGCATTGATATACATGGCACTATCATCAAGCTGATTCCAACTCATAGAGATGCCCATTGTTTCCAAGACTATAAATTTTTACTTAGTTTTTTTAAAAATGTTTTTACAGAAGTAGATTGCTAAATTTCATCCCATGGAGCAGTTGGTAGGTTTGAACTGTTGACCTTAGTTAGTAGCTAAATGTCTTACCCATACATCTTAAAGTTCACCTTAAATACATTAAGTTAATATAATTATTATCACTTATTTTAAAATGAAAGAGCAAATGGCGAAAAACTTGGGTTCAGGAGAGATTTATTGACTATTTCCATTTGGAAAGAGTCCAAGGATAGTTTTTGTTCCCTCTCCTGAAGAAAGGAACATAACTGTAATTTTCTTAATTATGTGAGGTGCCACAAGTAAAAAGGTAGCAGCACTAGCTCAGTTCCCTGTGGGAACATCAGCATCTGTGAGAGTTTGCACAATTCTTGAATTAGTAAGCTTCTCAACAGGAGGGGAGCTAGGCTTGTTATTCTATTTTGGATCTGAGAGTGTTTCAAATTTACCAGTGGCATTCTGAAAATGCCTTACCAATCACCTCAGCATTGTTGTATAATTTTATGATGTGCTGAAAGAATGCCGACAAGATACATTTTAGAAAAGTAGATTTGACAATGGAATTCAAATTAGAGGAATTCAAACCTCTTTTATCTTCATTCTACCACATTTTTTGTACATATTCTTAAGATGAGAAATGTAGTTAACTCCATATATGACATTTAAAAATATACTGTGAAGGTTGCAGGTATTTTTTCAAGAAAATAATAAAGATACATTTTATGTTCTCTTCCTTTCTCAACAAATGATTAGTCTGTTACTTTGTTGGCTTTTAAAATGCAGGGTAAAAACACAGAAATTTGTATAAGCCTATCTTTAGTTCAAAAGGAGAAAGAAAAAAAAAAGCAAGAAAGAAACAAAATATGAAGAAGTAGCTAAGCAGTGATCTTTGTACACATGTTGAACAGCACCAAAAGCAAAAGTCCACGTTTAACTCTAAGGAACACATAGAGAAAGATACTGAGTCTATATTTTATATGTAGAGATATATGTGCACACATTGTGGCTTATCGTATGTTGTTTTATTTGTAAAAAGGAGAAAGTAGAGCTTCATATTTTCAGGCTTAGGAAAGTGACAATAAAGAGGAAGAGATTGAAAATTGTGTACAACTAGGTGAAAACCATCAGACTGTATACTCTGAGAAGGTGGAGAGGGAAAGTGTATCAGTTAAAATGGTGTTTTACTGCAAAAAAGGAGAAAACATATCTACAATTGGTCAACTAGGTTGTTATTTAGTTTTCTCACATAACAAGGGTTTCTGAAGTAGGAGATTATAGTCTTTATTCAATGGTTCAATACTGGAAGGACCAATGTTTCTAAAATACTCTTACCACGTGACAACAAGATAGCTATTGAATCTCCAGCTATCATGTTTATATTTCAGGCAGGAGGAATGGGACAGCCTTCACACTCTTCCCCAATATGTAGAGAGAAAGTAGGTTGTTGTTGTTGTAAAGTGCCTTCGAGTCTTTTCCGACTCATAGTGACCCTATGCACAGCAGAACGAACCACCACCCAATCCTGTGCCAGCTCCATGATCCTTGCTGTACTTGAGCCCATCTTCGCAGCCACCATGGCAATCCATTTCATTGAAGGCCTTCCCTTCTTTGTCGACCCTCCATCTTACAAAGCATGACATCCTTCTCCAGGGAATGGTCCCTTCTGACAACATGACCAAAGTAGGTGAGACGAAGTCTGGCTATTCTTGCTTCCAAGGAGTATTCTGGCTGCACTTCCTCCATGACATATCTGTTAGTTCTTTTAGCAGTCCATGGGATTTTCAGTATTCTTCTCCAGTACCACAACTCAAAAGCATCAACTCTTCTTCAGTCTTCCTTATTCCAAAACCAAACCAAAGTCACTGCCATCCAGTCAGATCCTACTCATAGCAACCCCTCCTTGGATGTCCAAGGTTGTATCACTGCAGAAATAGATTGCCCAATCTTCTTTCTGAGGACTGACTGATGGGTTTGAACCGCCAGCTTTCTGGTTAGCAGTCAAATGCCTTAGGCACTATGCCACCAGAGCTCCCAGGTCGAGAGAGCAGGTGCAAATATTGACCTATTTATTGGTTAGACGTTGGAATGAAATCTGTACATGATTATTTTACCTGTTTTCAGAAAAGTGTAAAGGGGATGTCTGGAATTTAAAAAGATACTTATAAAGAACAATCATAAGAAAGGGAAGGTACATTATGTCTTAGAGAAACTATATTTCTTATCTCAATTTAATTACGTTAGCTTGAAATCATTCTGTTGGAGGCATCTGATTTTCTTCCTTAATAGCATGTTTGTCACAGATGACAATTTTTGCTCCTCCTCTAATCCTACCATACCCTCCTCCAAAAACATGTGGAAAGAACACATAATTTCTTCATTCTGCAAATATTTCCATAACATTTTCTAAAAATAGTGCATGGCACATCAACATCAGCACTGTTGACATTTAGGGACAGGTAACTCTTTGTTGTGGGGCTCTTCTATACATTGTAGAAAGTTTAGCAACATTCTTGTCCTAGATGCACTAGATACAACCACCACTTTTTTCTGTACCCTCAAATTGTGACCTTTTCTGACTCCAATTTGAATTTCTGGCAGTTGTTTGTCCATGTACTATGCAACCGTGTTTGCAAAATTTTACTTACCTGTGATATTAATGGTATAGTTAGAAAATTTCCTCATTTTGTTGGATCACCTGTCTTTGGAGTGGGCAAGATATGAATCTCTCCAAATCTCTTGGCCAAGAAGCTGTTTTCCAAATGTCTTGGCACAAAGAAGTGAGCACCTGCAACTCTGCCTCCATTTGTGGAAACAGGAAACATCTCCATCAGTATTCTATCAATTCCTGGATCCTTATTATTATTATTATTATTATTTGCCAATTTCCTCAATGTAGCTTGCACTTCTTCAATACCAACGGTTCTTGGTCATATGCTACCTCCTGGAATGTTTGAATGCCAATTATTTATTGATTGATTGATTGATTGGTGTGTTCCATCCATCTTCGTGTGAAGAATCGTTCAATATTTTGTCCATCCAATCATTCAGTGTCACAATTCAAGGCTTGAAACTTTTCTTCAGCTATTTCAGCTTGAGAAATGTTGAGCATGTTCTTCTCTTTGATTTTGTCTTCTTGAGCTGTTCTTGAAATCTCCTTTTCAGCTCATTTACTTCTTCTATTTTTCCATTCATTCAGCTATTCTCTTTTCAAGACCAAGTTTCTGTGTCTCTTCTAACCTCCGTTTTGGTCTTTCCTTCATTTCTTGTCTTTTTAATGACCTTTGCTTTCGTCATGCATTATGTCCTTGATGTCATCCAACAGCTTGTCTTGTCTTTGGTACTGGTATCCAACACATCAAATCTGGTTTTCAGATGTTTCCAATTTCTGGTGGGATGTACTCACGGTCATATTTTGCCTCTGGTTGACTTATTTTAATTTTCTTTGGCTTCCATTTGAACTTGTATATTAATGATAGTCTTTTCCACAGTTGGCTGTTGGACTTGTTCTGACTGTGTTCAGTTTTTCCATTTGATCCCTCCACAGATGTAGTCAATTTGATTATTGTGTATTCTATCTGGCAAGGTCCAAGTGTACAATCATTGTTTTAAAAAGGTGTTTTCAATAAATAAGTCATTGGTCATATCAAATTCTATAATATGATCTCTGGCATCATTTCTATCACTGAGGCCATATTTTCCAACTGTTGCTGCTGCTTCTTTGTTTCCAGCTTTCACATTTCAGTCACTAGTAATTATTGAAACATCTTGATTGCATGTTTGATCCATGTAAGACTGCAGAGTTTTGTAAAAATCTTCATTTTTTTTTTTTCATCTTTGGCTTTAGTGATTGGTAAATAAATTTGAATAGTTATATTAACTGATCTTCTTTGGAGGCATATGGATATTATGGTATCACTGATGGCATTTTCAGGACAGTTATTAAAATACTTTTTGATGATGAATGCAATGCCATTGCTCTTCAATTTGTCACTCCCAGCATAGTGGACCATATAATTGTCCAATTAAAAATGCCCAATCCAGTCCATGTCAGCTCCCTAATGCTTAAAATATAGATATTTATGTATTCCATTTCATTTTAGACAACTTCCATTTTCCTTAGATTCATACTTTGTACATTTCCCTTTCCAATTATTCATAGATATCTGTTGCTATTCTGAGTCATGCCATATCAGCATATGAAGGTGCAAAAAGCTTTACTCCATCCATGCCATTTAGGTCAACTACTTTGAGGAGGCAGCTCTTCCCCATTTCTGTTTTGAGTGCCTTCCAACCTGAGGGGCTCATCTTGCAGCACTATTATCAGATAATATTTCTATGCTATTTTTCAGGTTTTCATCGACCAATATACATATATTTATTTATTCTAGAAATGGTTCTGGGCATATCCTTCTTCCTAGTTTGTCTTACTCTGGAAGTTCCACTGAAACCTGTCCACCAGTTGGCACCTTGTAGGTATTTCAAATACTGGTTTCATAGTTTCCAGTATCAAAACAACACACAAGTCACCACAGTATAACAAACTGACAGGCAAGTTTGGGAATAATCCATATGTGATGTTAAAAAAAAATTAAAATAACATAGAAAACCAAACCAAATCAAAGTCACTGCGGTGGAGTCCCATCCAACTCATAGCCAACCTTCCTTTGGGTTTCTGAGGTGATAACACTTTGCATGAGGAGCTTTGGTGGCATAGTGTCAAAGCCATTTGACTGCAAACCTGGAGGCTGGGGGTTCCAACCCACCAGCCACTCCTCAAAAGGAAGAAGGGGCAATCTACTTCCATAGCAATACCACCTCAGAAACCCAAAGAAGGGTTGCCATGGGTTGGATCGGACTCCACAACAGTGCGATCACTATGGAAGTAAATTGCCCAATCCTTGTTGTTGTTGTTATTTGCCGTCGAGTCGGCCCTGACTCATAGCGACCCCTCCTTGGGTTTCCGAGGCAGTAACACTACGGAAGTAGGATTGCCCAACCTTCCTTCCGAGGAGTGGCTGATGGGTTTGAACCACCAGCCTTCTGGTTAGCAGTCGTGCCTTAGGCACTATGCTACCAGAGCTCCCTGCCCAATCCTAGTTAAAATAAATAAATAAATAAATACTTTTGGATGTCTTCTCCTATTCCACATTAAAGACCATTGTTAAATACTAATAGTGACTACGTCTTATTTAAGAATATGATGGCACAGTGGTTAAGTGCTCAGCTGCTAGTTGAAAGTCCAGTGATTCAAAACCATCAGCAGCACTGCAGGAGAAAAGATCTGGCGATTTGCTCCCATTTCCTAGAAAATCCTATGGGCCAGTACTATCATGTCCTGTATATAGGGTCACTATGAGCAGGAATTGAATCTATAGCCCACAAAAATCATCTTACTAAATTACAAGTTTTCCTTTTGGTAAACTCATGTATTATTTATCTTGGAAGCCCCAGTAAACAGTGTAAGCATCTAATAAATATTTGTTGCTAAATTAATTTAAGCATATGCCATAAGTTTACTGCCACATCATCACTAGGTGATCTTTTGTTGTGTTACTCATAAGCTTGCCATGAGTCAGAAACAACTCATAGCAACTAACAAAAACAGCAAACAATAATTAAAACAAATAACTAAAAATGTGTATCTGATGGCTTTCTGTATGTGCACAGTAGCAAAAATAGTGCTTCAGTGTAGTAGGAGCTCAATAAATATCTGTTGAATATAGACATAATTGACTAAATTTGTTACTGCAGAAAATCAATTGGTTCTCAAAATGCAAAGGAAAAATCAAACCTGGAAAAATCACTCTGTTTTTGTTTATTTCTCACTCTTTACTCCTTCTAATGATGAGAAAGTTCATGTTACACACTTGACAAAATATTTTTTTTAGCCATCTGCTTTCCCATTTACCACAAATGGAAATTTAATATTCCAGCACAAACTGTCATCTTGAAGAGAACAATTTGCACCCCCCAAATGTTCTTCTCCTGTTCTATATCCCAAGTAAATCACCTTCCTCTCAAAGATGCACATAGTATAGATAATCTGTCATAATTATTTTCATCATCAAGAATCACTTCTTATTTGCCAGTTGATAGGATGCTATTTAACTTTTCCCAGTTGGAAGTGTCAGTCAGCACTTGCTCTTGTATTATGTGAAAATACATAATGACTTTCTATTAAAGACAGATAATTTTAAGTTCTGCTTCAAAATGCATCATTATTTTCATTTTTTTAAAAGCTAACTTCACTGTTTCTTCCAAGAGTTTTTGATGGAACCTGATTTTTACATTAAAAAAAAAAAGTGCCCTTAATTATTCTATTTAGCTCAGAAAATAAGCTACTTTCTTTTCTTACATTTAGCACCTGTATACAAAGCACTATGCTCCTTTGTGACTTTCAATAAATGTTTACAGAGCTAAACAGGTACAGCCTCATCAGGACAGGCAGATAGTTACTGCATGAAATATGCTGTAATTCTTTGGCTTAAACTCTAAATCAATGACTGCTTTCTCTTCAGGAGGTAAGATCTGTGATTTGGTTGTAAAGGCAAAAAGATGAAACAGAGGAGGTCTCATCCTTTTTTTCCACATCAACACCAAACTTAGTTCTGCCACTCCCAGTCACTTTTGTTTTTAACTTTTCCCTAAACCTTGCACATATCTTCTTGTTTGTATCGCCCCATCTCTCTGAAACCCCACCCCCACTTATTTTCTTTAGCTTCAAGGAAAGCATTCATTCTTGGATTCTGCTTATGATCACTTGCTGTTGCTCCTAATTCTTCTTTTCTTTGTACATTCTTCCATCCCTACTGTCCTAATGAATGAATCTTAAATCTTACATCATGTCTCTTTTCTGTCTCTATTAACTCCTTTGGTAAATACACAACCTATAGAGTGATGTCCCACAAGTTTTTATCAAGCTCAGGTTTCTACTCTAGACACTGGACCATTAAATACAACATCCTACTATAGATCTCAGCTTAAATTTCTAACATCTCCAAATGAATATGTCAAACTCCAAATTCCTGATCCTCCTCTCTAAACTTTCTCCTCTCACAATCTTCCCCAAATCACTTAATGGTAAGTCCATATTTCTATCTGCTAAGTCTAAATTCTAAGAGTAATTTTCACTGTTTCCCCTTTTTTTTTTTGATTATGATTACATCTCAAATTCAGTCTATTAGTTCATTAGTTAATCTGATCCCTCTATCTTCAACATATACCTAGCCACTTCCATTCCAATCACATTTTCACCAGCACCAAATGCCATCACCTTGATCCTAACTGCTATCATTTATCTTGAGGTTCTTATTACAATAGGAGACCATAGGTTACAAAAGTTGACTACTAACTAAAAGATTGGAGGTTCAAACCCACCTAGCAACACCTCAGAAGAAAGGTCTGACAATCTCTTCCCTTGAGATGTGCAGTTCTACTCTGCACATCTCCATTCTCTGTCTCTTCTCACCTCTATCTCTGTACAATGAAGAAGGTAGGGTGATCCTGTTTTTTTTTTTTTTTTTGTTGTTGTTGTTTAATATAAAGTCAGATTATGTCATTCCTTGATCAAATTCAGTCATGACTTTATATATCATATAGATGCCTAGAATGGTCTTTACCCAGATATACACAAAGCTGGATCTTTTCTTCCTTCCAGACCTCTCAAAAAAACTTTGCTTGGCCATGCAGTTTGAAATGACATCTCATATCATGACTCCTAATTTATTAATGTCCGTAATACTAATTGCTATCTGGTATTCTGTATCAGTAGTTCTCAAAGGATGATGGCCAGACAGGCATCATAAGCATCACCTCAGAACTCATTTGACTTGAAAAGTCTCAGCTCTCACACTAATCCTACTGACTCAGATATGCTGGGCTTGGCAAGGCAACCAGTGTGTTCAGAGGCCATTCAAATGAATTGGATCTATGCTAAAGTGTGAGAAGTACTATAGTATGTTTTATTCATTTATTTTATTATATATTTCCTTCCCCAAAGTTCAAATATTATGAGAGAATGATTTATTATTATAGTTTTTACTTCTGCTTCCCAAGTGTCTGGAATAATGGCTGGCTTATAGGAAGTGTTCAAAAAATATTTGTTAAAAAAACTAAATGAATGTAGGACTTCATATCTCCATATTCTGGCTCCTGTTATTTCTCCTGCCTATAATAGTCTCTCTTGAAGTCATTGCCTGACTAACTCTGGCTGTTCTTTTACACCTAAGTCACATAGAGTCTGTATTCTCTTTGAATTCCCACTTCCTCTCATAGTTAGGCAGCTATTAGGTGTTTCTTTTCTCTTGTTTATAGAAAAATATATATATCATTTATTGTAATACAATGCATATATCAAAGGTTTCTGTTTGACTGACTATTTCTCCATTACAGTTGCAAAAACAGCAAGGAGGCCACATGTTCTGACCTCCTCTAATCCCACAAGAGGAAGAGAAAATTGTTATCAATAGCCCAAGGTCTATTCCTGAGAGGCCAGACATGCTGCCTCCCTCCAGTCTTTTCTCCAACTCTTCCTTCCAAAGCACCCACCACCTCTCTCCTGGGTTCGATAATTCGCTGCAGTGGCCACACAGAACTCATGGATTACGGGGTTTATTAGGGAAACACCAGGCTACAACTCAAGTTCAGGAAGAACGCTCAGTCTCTCTCCCAGCCCACCATCCCTCAGCCAACAGTCTCTCACAGTCTCTTCCCCAGCAGTGCGTGTCCCTCAGTGTCTCACTCAGCAATGCACGTCTCTTGCGTCTCTTTCCTAGCAGTGCGTGTCTCTTTCAGGAGCGTGTGTCTCTTTCAGCAGCACATCTTCCTCAACCAGCAGTCAGAGAGAGTGTTCTGCCTCTAAGAGACCTCCTTTTGAGCCCGGCAGAGTGGCCAAACTAGCCAATCATAGCATTAGAACTCTAAGCACCTGAGAGAGAGTGGGCACCTCCCAAAACATTGTTTTGTGCCACACCCAGCAGAAATACTCCAGGTGGACAACTTCAGCAATCAGGAGCTCCTCAGTTGCTCATAGAAAATCCCACCTTGGAGTTGACAAAGACTTATGGGTAGAAAAGCCACACTAAGTAATTTACTACACCGCAACAGTATATATTTTTTGAGAGGAGTTTTGTAACTCAGTAACTAGACTTGACCTCAATCCAGAATACAGAGTAAGTGCTCCACACTATTTCTTATATTATTGAATTAAGTTTTACAAGATTATTATAAAGGTGAACAACAACTGAAGACCGCTCTAATTAATTTAAGAAAATCATTTTTATTGTTATGTGAATGTAGCATGTCCAGAAAACCCCAAAACAGGAATAAGGCCAGGCTTCCTAAGGCTTAGAGTCAGGACCACAAAGTCTTTCTGAGACAAGGCAAGTACTCCCCCTGGGTTTGATTCATTTGGGTTTACATGCTGTTTACAATCATACATCCTATCCTTTTCATGTGAGTGGCAAAATAGTGGGAGATAAGCTCTATGACTTACCAATTTCAAGAACTAAATGAAAACTGACCAGTGTGGCTATATCTGTTTTTTTATTTTCCAGGTGAGAGAATCTGATAGGTCTGACTCAGTCAGGTATCCATATATGAAACAAATTTTAGGCCTAGAATTTATTCTCTGAAGATAGATGGGTAAGCAGCAGGAAACTTGACTAACACATTTGTTGAGTAAATAAAACTATAAATATATTAAAATAAAATTACATATATAAAATGCTGTACTAGCATCATTACTATCACATGATCACTGATAAGTACAAGATCATTTTTATAAAAGTACATTAAGAGGAATTTATAGTATTTGAAATTTTCTGGTAACAAAGCAAGTCTAATGTGATGCATGCATCTATCCAGGCTTAGATTTTGTAGCTAACATTTTAAGAAAGATAAGACCATAGATTTGTTAGTTAGTTAGTTTGTTTTTTTTCTTCTTGGACAACCCAGCTTTTGATTGTGAAACAGGCAGCAGAGTATCTGCCCTCAAATGTATTGCACCTTGTGCTTGGGGGTGGGGGGAGCACATAAAAGTAAGAAATCATAACATGTTTGATAAGATAGTATATATTAAAAGGCAGTAGAGGGGAAGATAGTGGTCATATATCTAATGTTGTATGTGTGTAAGAAAAAACCTCACACCACCTGAATAGTTTGCAATTATTTATTTGTAGGAAAATGGGCTTGCCATGCTGACGATATTGTAGGTGTTTTAGTCCTCCAGTGCTGCTATAACAGAAATACCACAATTAGATGGCTTTAACAAACACAAAAATTATTCTCTTACATTTTCAGAGGCTAGAAGTCCAAATTCAGAGTACCAGCTCTAGGGCAAGACTTGTCTAAACGTCCAAGTACAGAGTATAGGCTCTAGGGATTGGTTGGAGGTTCCTCGAGCTTGGGCTTCTTTTCTACCTTCCAGGCCCACTGGAACAAGCTAGCAGTTTCTCCTGACTACGCAGCTTGAGAGTTCGATTAACTCAAGATTGGTAGGAAGTATAGCACATTATTGGTGTCCAGGTTGTGAAGGCAACAATCCTAAGAGGAGCAGGTAGCACAGCAGGACGCAGGTTCAAGTCCAGGAACTAGAGAATCAGCCAAATACAGGATCTTTTCCATATATACTGGAAGTAGGCTGTGCCCAAAAGGCAACTCCCCTTGAACTGATTAACTGCTCACAGCAGATTCCCAATGTGGAGGTGATTACACCACATCTAATTTAATCTTAGAGAATAACTACATGGCAGTTGCCAAGCCAATCAAAATTACTGCCCAGCCCAGCTGACACACAACCTTACTTAACAGACCAGGTATGGAGAAAGAAATTAGAATCAGTTTAAAAGAATTTCACATTAAAGGGCTCTAATGCAAACTAGTTTCCCATTCATTGTTGTTGTTGGGTGCATATCGATATTTTGTATAACAGAGTAATATATTTCCCAGTTCTGCACTAACTCAAAATTGTTGTTATACTTGATCTTATTGTTGCAGGTCCACAATTAATCCGTCAGTTTGTTGTATTGTGGTGGCTTGAGTGTTGCTGTGAGGCTGATAGCTATGCCACCAGTATTTCAAATGCCTGCAGGGTCACCCATGGTGGAGAGATGGAGCTTCCAGACTAAGACAGACTCAGAAGAAGGATGGAGTCATCCACTTCTGAAAATAATTAGCCACTGAAAACCAAACAGTGACACAAGTTCTGACATAACATTAGAGAACATTATGAAGAGCACTGAAACCTTTTCTGATATACTGCCTGAAGATGAGACCCTCGGTTTGGAAAGAACTCAACGAACAACTGGGGAAGAGCTGTCTCCACAAAGTAGAATCGACCTTAATGATATGGATGGAGTAAAGGTTTCAGGACTTCTGTTTGCTGATGGGAAGATACAGCTGCAAACATACATCAATAATTGGAACACAGATTGCGTGAAGTATGAATGTAGGAAATTTAGAAATTGTCAATAATGAAATGGAACACATAAAGATCAATATCCTAGACATTAGTGAGCTGAAATGGACTGGTTTAGGCTATCTTAAATCAGATAATCATATGGTCTACTATGACAGAAATGAAAAATTGAAGAGGAGTGTGTTCTGGTTACCTAGTGCCACACTGACAGGAAAATACCATAAATGGGATGGCTTGAACAAACAGAAGTTTATTCTTACAATTTAGCGGCTTTAAATCCAAGTTCAAAGTGCCAGGCTCTAGGGACTGGGTGAAAGCCCCTCAACCTTGAGGTTCAGCTCTGTCTCCTGCTCCCACCCCACTGGAGCTAAAGGCTTTTCTTCACTCAGGCAGCTGCTGTGCTGAGATTGACAAGCCCAAGGTCATTAAGTAAAATGGCACAGTCCCAATGTTACCAAACCACACAGCAGACCCATTAATTCAAGTCCCAAGGTCAGAAGAACATGGCAGGCTGCTGAACAAGGACATGGCTAAATGCAGGGTCCAAATATGCCATAAGCTGGAGACCATTCCCAAAGCTGTTTCTTTATATATGGGAAACAGAACATGCACCCAAAGCAGTTACTCAGCTGCTCCAATAGATTCCACCATGGAATTTTAATTACCAGTCTCACCATGGGGAATAACTCCATTCAGCTGCCCAGCCACTCAACCAGGCCCAGCCAAGTTGACACACAAATGTAACCACCACAGAATGATATAGCATTCATCATCAAAAAGAATGTTTCATGACCTATCCTGAAGTACAATGATATCAGTGATATGATAATATCCATTCACCTAAAGGAATATCAGTTAGAACTACAATTATTCAAATTTATGTACAAATCACTAAAGCCAAAGATGGGGAAAATGAAGATTTATTCCCACATTTGCAGCCTGAAATTGACCAAACATGGAATCAAGAGGTGTTGATTATACTGCTAATTGAAATATGAAAGTTGGAAAAAAGAAAAATCATTGATGGTTGGAAAATATGGCCTTTGTGATATGGATGACACTGGCAATCCTGTGATAGATTTTGCAAGACCAATGACTTATTCATTGCAAATAACTTTTTTCAACAAAATAAGAGTTGACTATGTATGTGAACCTTGCCAGATGGAGTGCACAGGAATCACATCTACTTATCTGTGGAATGAGGTGATAGAGAAGATCAATGTCTTCAGCAAAAACAAAGCCAGGAGCTGACTGTGGAACAGATCATCAACTGTTCATATACGAGTTCAAGTTGAAGTTCAAGATAATTAAAACAAGTCCAGTAGAGCCAAAATAAGACCTTGATCATATCCCTCCTAATTTAGAGACCATCTAAAAAATAGATTTGATGCATTGGAAAAAAGTGACTGAAAACCACAGGAATTGTGAGATACCATCAAGAATATTGCTCATGAAGAAAGCAAAAGGTCACTTAAAAGGCAAGAAAGGAAGAAAAGACCAAAATGGATATCAGAAGAGACTCCGAAACTTGCCCTTGAACAGAGAGTAGCCAAATCAAATGGAAGAAATGACAAAGCAAAAGAGCTAAACAGAAGATTTCAAAGAGCAGCTCAAGAATAACAAAGTTAATTATTATAAGCAAATCTGCAAAGACCTGGAGTTAGAAAACCAAATGGGAAGAACATGCTCAGGCTTTCTTAAGCTGAAAGAGCTGAAGAAAGAACACAGGCCTCTAGTTGCAATACTGAAAGATTCTATGGGCAAAATATTGAATGACACAGGAAGCATCAGAAGAAGGTGAAAGGAATACACAGAGTCACCGTATTAAAAAGAACTCATCAATGTTCATCTATTTCAGGAGGTGGTACATATCAAAGACCAATAGCATTGAAGGAAAAAGTAGAAGCTGCAATGAAGAAATTTGCCAAAAAAAAAAAAAAAGGCCCCAGGAATTGATGGAATACCCATTGAGATGTTTCAACAAACTTATGGAGCACTAGAGGCACTTATTGAACTATGCCAAGTAATTTGGAAAACAACTACCCGGTCAATTGAAAGAAAGAGATTGATATTTGTGCCCCTTCCAAAGAAAGGTGATCCACAAGAATGTGAAAATTATCAAACAATATAATTAATATCACACTCAAGTAAAATATTGCTGAAGATAATTCAAAAAGGTTTGGAGCAATATATTGACAGGGAACTTCTGGAAATGCAAGGTGGATTCAGAAGAGAATGTGGAATGAGGGATATCATTGCTGATGTCAGATTGATCTTGACTGGAAGTAAAGAATACCAGAAAAAAAAAAAAAATCTGTGTTTTATGGAGTATACAAAGGCATTTGACTGTGTGTGTCCTAACAAATTATGGATAACGCTGAAAAAAATCGGAATACTAGAACATGTAATTGTGCTCATAAGAACCTGTACACAGACCAAGAGGCAGTTGTTTGAACAGAACAGGGAGTACTTCATGGTGTAAAATCATGAAGGGTGTGCATCAGGGTTGTATTCTTTCATTGAACTTATTCAAACTGAGACAGGCTCCACCCCAAGAGGCAGGAAGGGGGGAAAAGCCAGAGATGAGACAGAGCCACAGGATCCAGGTAAGGGGAGGGCAGAGAGATTTTGAACAGCTAAAGGAGAGAAATTTGTCTGTCACTTTGTTGGACTGTAGTGGGTTGTGTGTTGCTGTGAAGCTTGAAGCTGTGCCACTGGTGTTTCAAATGCCAGCAGAGTTGCAAATGATGCACAGATTTTAATGCAGCTTACAGACTGAGACAGACTAGGAAGAAGGAAGAGGCCATCCACTTCTCAAAGATTTGGCCAGGGAAAACTTTATGAATAGCATAGAAACAATGTCTGATACATTACTAGGCAACTTTATGAATAGCCCAGAAACATTGTCTGATATAGCACAGGAAGATGAGCCCCTTAGGTCAGAAGGCACTCAAAATATGACTGGGAAAGTGCCACCTCCTCAGAGTAGAACCAACCTTAATGATATGGATAAAGTAAAGATTTCAAGACCTTCACTTACTGACATGGCATGACTCAAACCAGAAAAACTGTGGGATGACATCAAGAACATCATCCTTGAAGAAAGCAAAAGGTCATTAAAAAGACAAGAAAGGAAGAAAAGACCAACGTGGATGTTAGAAGAGACTCTGAAACATGCCTATGAATGGAGAGTAGCTAAAGCAAATGGAAGAATCAACAGGATAAAAGAGCTGAACAGAGATTTCAAAGAACAGCTTGAGAAGATAAAGCCAATTACTATAATGAGATGTACAAAGACCCAGAGTTAGAAAACCAAGAGGGAAGAACATGATCAGCATTTCTCAAGATGAAAGAACTGAGGAAAAAAATTAAGCTTTGAATTGAGATATTGAAAGATTCCATGGGCAATATGTTGAATGATGCAGGAAACATCAAAAGAACATGGATGGAATACACAGAGTCATTATACCAAAAAGAATTGGTAGATGATCATCCATTTCAGAAGGTGGTATAAGATCAAGAAGCAATAGTATTGAAAGAAGAAGTTGCAGCTGCACTAAAGGAATTGGCAAAAAACAAGACTCTGGAAATTGGCAGAATACTCATTAAGAGGTTTCAACAAACCGATGCTGCACTGAAGGCAGTTGTTTGGCTATGCCAAGAGATTTGGAAGACAGCTACTTGGCCAACTGACTGGAAGAGATCCATATTTGTACCCATTTCAATGAAAGGTGATCCCACAGAATATGGGAATTATTGAACAATCTCATTGATATCACACACAAGTAAAATCTTACTGAAGACACATAACAACAACAACAACATCAGTATATTGACAGAAAACTTCCAGAAATGTAAGCTGGATTCAAAAGGGGATGTGGAATGAGGGACATCATAACCAATGTCAGATGGATCTTGGCTCAAAGGAAAGAATACCAGAAAGATGTTTACTTGTGTTTCATTGACTATGCTGAGGTATTTGATTATGTATATCATAACAAATGGTGGGTAACATTGAGAAGAATGGGAATTCCAAAACACTTAATTGTACTCATGAGGGACCTGTGCATAGACCAAAAGTCTGTCGTTCAAATAGAATAATGGCACACTGCATGGTTTAAAATCAAGAAGGGAGTGTGTCAGGGTTGTATCTTTTCACCACACTTATTCAATCCATATACAGATAATCTGAGAAGCTAGACTGTATGAAGAAAAAGATGGCATCAGGATTGGAGCAAGGCTCCTTAACAACCTGAGATACACAGATGACACTTGCTGAAAGTAAGTAGTAAGAGCACTACTGATGAAGATTAAAGACTACAGTCTGCAGTATGGATTACATCTCAACATAAAGAAAACTAAAATCCTCACAGCTGGACTAATAAACAGCATCATGATGAATGGAGAAAAGATTGCACTTGTCAAGAAGTGCATATTGTTGGTTCTACAATCAATGTCAATGGAAACTATGGTCGAGATATCAAAAGTTCTATTACATTAGGCAAATCTGTTGCAAAAGACCTCTTTCAAGTGCTGAGGAGCAAAGATACCTCCTTGAAGACTAACATGCGCTTAACCCAAGGCATGGTATTTTTAATACCTTCATGTATGTGTGAGAGCAGGCAATGAATAAGGAAGACCAAAGAGGAGTTGATGCTTTTGAGATGTGGTGTTGGTGAAGAATGCTGAAATTACCATGGACTACTAAAAGAACTAACAGGTTTGTCCCGGAGAAATTGCACCCAGAATGCTCCTTGGAAGTGAGAATGGCCAGACTTCATCTCACCTACTTTGGTCATGTTGTCAGAAGGGACCATTCTCTGGAGAAGGCTATCATACTTGGTAAAGTAGAGGGTCAATGAAAGAGGGGAAGGCCCTCAACAAGATGGATTGGCATGCAGGCTGCAGCGATGGGCTCAGGCATAGTAGGGATAGTGAGGCTGGCACAGGTCCTGGCAGTGTTATGTTCTTTTGTATATAAGGTCCTTATGAATCGGATATGACTCTGTGACACATAACAACAGCATGTTGAGATGTAATTCATACTGAAGTCTGTAGTTTTTGATCTTTGCCAGTAAATTCTTCAAGTCTTCTTCCCTTTCAGCAAACTAGATTATGTCATCTGCATATTACAAGTTGTTATGAGTCATTCTCTCATCCTTGTTCTATGTTCTTCATATAATCCAGCTTCTTGGATACCTTGTTCAGCATACAGAGATTATGTGAAAGAATACTGTCCTGCAACACATCTTTCCAATTGTAAACCTTGAAGTATCCCCTTGTTCCATCCTAACAACTACCTCTTGATCTGTGTACAGGTTCCACATGGGCACAATTAAGTGTTCTGGAATCCCAATTACCCACAATTTTGTTCATAAACTGTTACCCACATAACCGGAATACTTTTGCATAGTCCACAAAACATAGATAACCATCTTTTTGGTACTCTCTGCTTTTAGCCAAAATCAATCAGATATCAGAAATGACATTCCTTATTCCATGTCCTCTTATGAATCTGGCTTGAACTTCTGGAAGTTTCTTGTTGATGTAAAGCTGTAGCCATATGTGAATTATCGTTAGTTAAATTTTGCTAGTCTGAGATAGGAGCTCTGGTAGCATAGTGCCTGAGGCACTTGACTGCTAACCAAAAGGCTGGCGGTTCAAACCCACCAGCCACTCCTCAGAAGAAAGGTTGGGCATTCCTACTTCCGTAGTGATACTGCCTCGGAAACCCAAGGAGGGGTCGCTATGAGTCGGGGCCGACTCGAGGGCAAATAACAACAACAACAACAAGTCTGAGATATTAATTATATTTCATATAATTTCTACATTCTTCTTGATTGTCTTTTTTTTTGGAATGGGCATTTGTATGAATCTCTTCTAGTTGTTTGGCCAGGTAATTTTCTTTCAGATTTATGACACCAATGAGTAAGGGTTTCCTTCACTGTATGATTTTATTGAAGTATTTCAATTGATATTCAGTCACTTTTTCTAGAGCATTGTTTTTCTCCAGTGTCTTCAGCATAGCTTATGCTTCTTCTTTCAGTACCAGTAGTTCTCGATCACATACTTCCTCTGAAATTTTTGAATACCAACACATTCTGTTTGATACAGCAGCTCTGTTTATTCCTGCCATTTTCCTTTTCTTGCTTTCTGTCTCATTACATTTTTTCACACGCACAGTCTTTAAATATTGAAGCTCCTGTCTTGCATTTCCATTTCTTTCAGATGGAGAAATTTGGATTGTGCTTTTGCCTTTTGTTTTTCTAATTCCAGATCTTTGCACATTTTATTGTAATACTTTACCTTGACTTCCCATAGGCAATGTTAATGCAGTCTGACAATACATGTCTATAGAACATATACTTGTACTAGAAAATAAGTGTCCTTGTAAATTCTTCCTAAACATGAGAATTTATTAGAGAATCAGGTATGAAGAAAGGAGCCCATTCTATTTTATTTTGTCTTAATGTCTCTGATTGCACTTATGAGATTCTTTCTTTTTCCCAGAGGACAGTGAGATACCTTTAGTATATTCTAACCCGTGCTTTGTTTTCCGGGTGTCCATAACAAATTACAGTAGCAATTTCTCTTGTGCAGAAAGGAGAATTGAATAAAATTGTCGAATGTATAACTAACCTACTAAAGTACATTCTAGATCTGCAGCCCGGTTAAAATAATGGAGACATTTTGAAGACTAAATATTTACTAAATTTCCTGTTGGACAGGCTGGATCTCCATGGTGTAATCTAAACAAACAATACTAAGCATGCACATCTGGAACAGATCGTGTAGCTTGAATCATTATGTTCTTGTCCTAGATTATCTAGATTTACTTTTCTTTCAGCTCCTGGGGACTGGGTGCTGTGTTATAATTGATCTCCCATGCAAAGCCTAGCCAAGTGACTACCACAGAGTAGGTGCTTTTGAGTGGAATCATATGTTGCATTATTGATTTGAATTTATAAAACTGGTTGAATAAAAAATGCTTTGTAGACATGATAAACAATAAGAGAAGAATATAATTCTATGACTCTTCAAAAATGAGCAAAAATCAGCCTTTTCCCTGCTTTTGATTTCCAAGATGAGAATAATATGTAAAATAACAGTAGACTGTTCATTTACCTGTCAGTTCTTCTGACAATTTTCTGAGATCATTTAGGTCTAATGCAGTTCTTTTATTTCCTTTTCCTTTATAGATGCCTGTGCTTTTAATTGGGGGAAAAAAATACTTCTTTGTCTATTTGGAGATTTATGTTCTCCCAAACTCTTTGATGTATTTCAAGAAATATAGCATTTAAAAAGTACATTGTGGCCTTATCCACATTCCTTTTTGCACCTCACCTCCCACTACCAAAAGAAATAAGAAAAAAGAAAGGAGGAGTGTGGGGCTGGCATATTTAGTTCTTTTTCCTCCTTTTGACACTCCTTTTCACAGCCTCTCTTATGTAGTCACTCGTCCATTGCACATATACTAGGAATCTGGAAATTGGTCTCACTGCAGCAAAAACCACTGAAGAAACATGCTTCACAGCCTGATGAACTCTCTTTGCGGTTGTGAATATACCTTACTCACTCAGTAATTTTCCAGCAGAAAACAGTGAAACATATGACACTGTGAGATCTAGGCCTAACATTCCTCTATACCAACTGCTTCTCTTCATTTACAAATATAACAGCAAATTTACTCACCTAGGCATAACATGTGTTGAAAGAAATCCAGGTGGTCTGTATGAATAAAAATGGTATGCTGTAATATTTAATCATGTGAACATTTTAAAAAATATAGTTTTTAATTCTGTATTTAATGTCATATTTTTAAATAAAAGGATGCAGTAAAGAAAAGATCTTTGTCATCTGGGCCTGGTTGAGGGGCTGGGCAGCTGGTGATAGTTATTCACCCTGAAGAAACTGGCAATCAACTCCATGGTGGAATCTACCACAAGCAGCTGAGTAGCTGCTTTAGGGATGTGGTCTGCTTCCCATATATAAGAAGCAGCTTTGGAAACGGTCTCTAGCTTATGGCACGCTTGAACACTTCATGTAGCCAAATTGTTGTGCAACAGCCTACCAAGCAAGCCCTGCCGATCTTTGGACTTCATCTGGACTTTAATTAATGGTCGGCTGTGTGGTTTGGTAATATCGGGACTGTGCCTGTTTACTTGTTGACCTTGGGTTTGTCAGCCTCAGCAGCCAGCAGCTGAGTGAAGAAAAGCCTACAGCTTCAGTGGGCTGGGAGCAGGAGGCAGAGGTGAAGCCCAAGGTCAGAGGCTTTCACCCAGCCCCTAGAACTTGGCACTTTGAACTTTTACTTAAAACCTCCAAACTGTAAGAGAATAAACTCCTGTTTGTTCAAGCCATTCCGTGTGTGTTATATTCCTGTCAGAGTGGCAGTAGGTAACCAAAACAAGGATAAAATTAATGAAATGATACTACAATTTCACTCTCTACATTCAATGAGAAATGATCTGGAAGTTCCTTGAACTGTAAATACGCCTGAACGTTCTTTGCACACATGTAGTCTTCTCTCCTCTTTCTGCTCTCCACCATTATTACTGTTTGTCCTTCCTCCTTTATTATATCCACTTTATATTTGTGTGTGTTCTTACTCTAAGTTTTCTAGCAAAGTCTTCAAAATTTCTGTTTTCACATTTTATCTATTTACTGATATCATGCATTTATATTCCCATACTTTCCTTTGTTGTCATTTCATCCATTTCAGAAATTGGGGGGGGAAGTATGGAATCTATTATTTTCAAGTTACAAGACTACTCTAGGAAATATAAATAAAAGGATTTAAAAGATGAACTCTCCTATATTAAAAACTGTGCCTACTATGAGAAAACTAGTGTTGACTTAGTATTGCTATTTATGAGATATCAAATGGACATTTGTCAGTGTAGCAAGTTTTGAGATAGCATGGCTTATACTAGTGGCTGTTGAGTCAATTCCAACTCATAGCAACCCCATGTGTGAGTATTATTAATATAGCAGTACAACTCAAGGCAGCTTAAGTGAGAAAATAAATTTGTTGCTGAATAAATTAAAAATCCAGGATGTTTTAGTTTCAGGCAATGATCCAGAGGCTTAAATGGTATCTGTAGTTTTTTTTTTCTTTATCTCTTAAACAAGTTCAGTCCTGTGGGTGAGTGTGGTGATGAGGCATGGCTTTTATCTTGCTATGGAAACAGGACTGTGAAGAGAATAGCATAGTGGCTAAGACACTTGACTGCTAACCAGAAGACTGGCAGTTCAAACCCACCAGCCACTCCTCAGAAGGAAGATGGGGCAACCTACTTCCATAGTGATACGGCCTCAGAAACCCAAGGAGGGGTCACTATGAGTCGGGTCTGACTTGACGGCACATAACAACAACAACAGAAAAATCCCCAAGGACTCTTTGCTTTCAATAGTTTTTTTTTTTTTTTTTAATTTATTTAGTTTTTGTTAATACACACAGCCAAACATACACCAATTCAATAGTATCTACATGTATAATTCAGTTGTGTTGATTATATTTAATTGTACAACCATTATTACCCTTATTTTTTGAGTTGTTGCTCCCCCATTAACATAAACTGCCTGTTTCCTAAGGTTCCTATCTAATTTTTCAAGTTGCTGTTGTCATTTTCACTCCCATTTAGACAGATATTAAAAAAGTATAATGCTCAAAGGAGATATTTTGTACTAATTTAGCTAAACTTTTTTTTTTTTTTTTTTGGTTTTAAGAAGACTTCCAGAGATATTTTTGGTTTAAGATTTAAAGATTATCTCAAGGAATTATTTCAAGAGTCCATTCAGTGTTCATGGCTCCAGAAATCCTGGAGTCTAGGAAAATTTAGAATTCTGTTCTCTGTGTTTCCCCTTATGGTCAAGATTCCTCTATAAAACCTTTGATCAAAATGGTCAGTAACTGTAGCCCAGTATCAATCAGTTCTTCTGGTCTCATGGGAATGATGATAGTTGTTCACATAGTCAATTAGCAACACATTCCATATCCTCTCCTATTCCTGATTTTTATCCTTCTCTCTTGCTCCAGGAGAACAGAGACCATTCAATTGCTTTGAATGGCCACTTGTAAGCTTTTAAGATCCCAGGCACTACACAGTGAATGAAGAGGTAGAAAAGAAGTGCTAAAGTAATTTTTGTTGCATGTTGATTCAAGAATTAATTACTGTGCCGGAAAGATGGGGTAATGCAATAGGCCTATCTAGTTGTGAGCCCATGAGTACCTTTCTGAAAAGAATTACATGTGTTTCCAAGATAAAAGAGGGATTTACAACAAAAGGAAGAGTAGTAGTGTTTGGGATAGATAAAAACAATGTGAGCACATAGCAACATAGATAATGTGATTGTTCTTGCTTGTTGCCATCATGCCAAATCCAACTGATGGACACCCCATGTATACAGAGGAGAAATGCACCATAGAGCTTTCAAGGCTGTGACCTTTTTGAAGCAGATTTCCCATTCTGTTTTCTAAATTGCCTATGGGTGGGTTAAAACTTCCAGCTTCTCAACTAATAGTTAAGTGTTTAACCATTTATATCATCCAGGGACTTCTGACATAGATATAACTTTGACAATATTAAAAATATGAAAACCAAGATTCAAATATCCACAATAAAGATTGGATGATAGTCATGTCTGGTATCTCAGGCAAAAGGAAAAAAAAAAAAAAAAAAAAAGGCAGGGAGTTTCTACAACATCTGAGAGCTTAGTTTATTATTTCTTATACACATGTGCTATTCTAGACTTCAAAATTATCCTAAACTTGTCTCAGTTACTTCACCAACTTCCTCACTGCTTTGTCCACACAGAAATTCACCATGTGTATAAAATATTATGCTGTCAATGAAAGACTCACAGAAAATAGTAAGGAACTGCACCTATGCCTAGCAAGTACTATGGAGAAAGGACTGACCTGAGTATATGAAAAGGATTAATTCCTGTCATTTAAATCTCATATTAATATCATATTTATTTTCCTAAAAGTCTAATTTAATGCCTATTTTGCAAAGGCACAAAACCTAGGTTTGAAAAATGGGAATACATTAATAGTAATCAGCAGTCTTTTTCCTAGTTCCTACTCTCATCTACCCTTCCATAGCATCACGTGTTATGGCATACTTAATTCTCAGCATCAGGAGGAAGTAATGTTCACATTTTCAGGTACTCATAATACTAATACAGCTCTTCTCTTCTCCTGCTCTGGGTTACTGTATTAATGTATTTGTCTGCTTCCACTGCTTGTGAAAATTTATGACAGAACCACCACTGGCCCAGTGTTTGATGCCCATTCTGAGTCTCAAAAATGAATTTGTATCACCCACATTAAGATATGGCACACTACTCCTGTCATAATTTCTGACTTTTCCATATACTGAAAGATATTATCGCTCTTTTCTTTGCCACCATCCAGGATCTATTCCACATTTCCTACCATTCAGACAGTGTTGATATCACCAGTTTCTTTGGATGACTTTCAAAATCACAGAGAACTAAATGGAAGAGAAGTTATTTCCCAAGATGTTGGTATGTACAAGAAAAAAAAAAAGAAAAAAGTTGCCTTAGAATTGATTCTGACTCACAAAAATCCCATGGTGTCAGAGTAAAACTGTGCTGTTAGGGTTTTAGTGGCTATAATCTTTCTAAAGTAGATCATCAGGGCTTTCTTCCAAGAGTTCTTGGGTGAATTTGAACTGACAAACTGTCCATTAGTACATGAGTGGTTAACTATTTACACCATCCAAGAACTCCAGTTTTGCTATAATCTCTCTTAGATTGCTTCTCAAGTTCTCTAAGAGATATTTCTCTATGAAATACATCTTTCAAAATGTTATCCATAACATCCTCCATCCCTAATCCAATTCACTTCCAATGTCACAATACTCCTGTGTACTGAACCAGAAGACAAAATAAATTTCCAATTTTTTCTCTTTCCCTTTAATGTGAGTTCTCTCCTCCATACCATCCATATTTCTTGGCCAATCTGACTAACACTGTGAGCATACCATATGTCAGAGTGGGACAGGCACGTCTATTATTCTGGGAAGCAAAAGCTAGAATATTTATTTTATTTTCCTCTTTCTTTGCTTTTGTTTGAAAGGAAAATAGATGCTAAATTCTTTGTGATAAATAAAATATTTTATTCTATCCCAATATTTTATATGTTTTTATAGGAAATGAATGATATATAAGCTAATGAATATATATAAAGTATAAGGTCAGATGGAAACTACTTTCATTTTAGTTCAAGAATAGTTAGGAAATGCCAAGTTCAGAAGAAGAAACTCAGGGATTCATAAAAGGTAATTTCGAAATTTGGTTTAGATCATGTGACAAGTATTTAAAGGGTAAGTGTACAAAGTAAATATCAGGATACATATTCTGAGTACTACATATATCAATTTATAAAATATGTGATGTCTTTGACATGACACTGTTGCTATTATATGATGTCTTGTCTTATATTTCAAATAGTCCAGTGAAAGAAATATGGCAACTCAGCAATATTCTATGGAACTAATCACCTAGTATAAGACTATAAATGTGTAGTGTAATTGATACTACAGTGATAAAGATTAACACTTATGAGGAAAGGATTTTGTTGTGCCATTAAACCTTGAGGCATTCATATTGCATTCTATTTTCCAACATGACCACCTGCCCCTATTTTCAAACTGTAGACCATTTGATATCTTAATTGGCAGCTGGAGAAAATAGAGCTAGGAACCTTTCCAGCAACCAGTTAAAAGATCATCCAAGTCTATGAGAAAATCATCTCAAAAGTCAGCATGAAATAAGAGAACTGGAAGGAATCAACAGCTATGATTTTGGAGACAGTTTGCTAGGACAGTGCTGTTCTTCTATTGTTGCCCTGGTCAATTTTGAAAGGGACAAGGCCTTAAATGGGAGCATGAATGTTGGAAAAAATAAGTTGTTCTTATTTCAGGCTCATTCAGTGATTAAATACCAATGAGTTACTACCTTATCATGCATGTTTACTAACATCTCTCCAAGAATGCTGGGCTTATGGCTTCTATGGATTTTTGTTGTTGTTTATTTGTACTGTAGGAAAAGGTACATCTGTTTAGTTTATTGTTTGTTTATTTTTGATATAAGCTGTATTGGCCTGTGGTAATCAACTTACTCTATAGGAAAAATGTCTTTCTTAGGTAGGGGAGGATGAATACTAAAGTGAGAAATCAAATAAATCACACCCTTGTATAACCCCTTCTTTTGAGTAAGAGTAGAACCCATGACTGCTTTTAGCCAATAGAATATGGAAAAAAAATTAGAATGTCAACCCCTTAATTTGATTATGTTATATGGCAAAGGTGATCAGGTAGTCACTCTTGTGATGATGTTGCTTTAGAAGACTAAGAGAAGAACATCTCTTGCTGGCCTTAAGAAGTGAGATGTCATGTTGTAAGACAGCCTGTGAAAAGGCTGTCCTAAAGTTACATTAAATGATAATTAAGATGGCTAGTAGGAGCTGAGAGGAGCTCCTGGTTGAGAACAGCCCTAGCCAGAGAGAATCAGGACTTCTATCCTACAACTGCAAAGAATTAAATTCTGCCAACAATTACATGACCTTAGAAGAGGATCTCAAATTTCAAATGGAACACAGACTGGATATTATGAGATCCTAAGGACGTTTAAGGAGCTCTGGTAGAGTAGTGCCTAAGGCAGTTGACTGCTAACCAGAAGGCTGGCAGTTCAAACCCACCAGGCACTCCTCAGAAGGAAGTTTGGGCAATCTACTTCCTTACTGATATCACCTTGGAAATCCAAGAAGGGGTCAATATGAGTTGGGTCAGACTCGATGCCACATAACAGCAACAACAACAACAACAACAACAACAAACACTGTTAGGTGTCATTTGGTCAGTTCCAATTCATAGCAATTCTATGCACAGCAGAATGAAACACAATGTGGTCTGCCCCATCATCACAATTGTTGTTGTGTTTGAGTTCATCATTGCAGCCACAGTGACATACCATCTCTTTAAGAGTCTTCCCCTTTTTCACTGACCTGTTACCAAAAATGATATCTTTCTGCAGGGACTGGTCCCTTCTGACAATATGACCAAAGTATGTGAGACAGAGTGACCATTTCCTCCTCTAAGGAACATTCTAGCTGCATCTTTTTTCAAGAATATTTGTTCATTCTTTTGGCAGTCCAAGATATTTTTATTACTCTTCACCAACACCACAATTAAAATGTATCAACTTTCTTTAGTTTTCCTTATTCATTGTCTGGGAGCTCTGGTAGCATAGTGCCTAAGGCACTGGACTGCCAAGCAGAGGGCTGGTGGTTCAAACCCACCAGCAACTCCTCGGAAGGAAGATGGGGCAATCTACTTCTGTAGTGATACTGCCTCGGAAACCCAAAGAGGGGTCGCTATGAGTCAGGTCCGATTCGAGAGCACATAACGACAACATTCATTGTCTAGATTTCACATGTATATTAGGCTATTGAAAATACCATACCATGGTTGAATCTGGGGCACTTTAGCCTTCAAAATGTCATCTTTACTTTTTAACATTTTAGAGAAGTCTTGTGCATCAGATTTGCCCAGTGGAATATATCATTTGATCTCCTGACTGCAGCTACCCTGGGCATTGATTGAGGACCTTTGACAACTTCAAACTTTTCTCCATTCATCAGGATGTTGCTTATAGATACAGTTGTGAGGATTTTTGTTTTCTTTACATGGAGGTGAAATCCATATTGGAGTCTGTAGTCTGTGATTATAATGCGATTATAATGAAAGGTGTCAAGATTTGGAGTTAGAAAACCAAAAGGGAAGAAAATCCTTGGCATTTCTTTCAAACTGAAAAAACAGGAAAAAAAATTAAGCCTCAAATTGCAATACTGAAAGATTCCATGGGCAATATGTTGACTGATGCAGAAAACTTCAAAAGAAGATGGATGGGATACACAGAATCACTATACCAGAAAAACTGGTGGATGATCATGCATTTCAGGAAGTGACATATGATCGAGAACCAATGGCATTGAAGGAAGAAGTCAAAGCTGCACTGAAGGAATTGGTGAAAAGCAAGGCTCCGGGTATTGACGGAATACACATTGAGATATTTCAATAGACAGATGCCCCACTTGAGGTACTCCCTCAGCTATGCCAAGAGATTTGGAAGACAGCTACCTGGCCAACTGACTAGAAGAGCTTTATTTGTACCCATTCCAAAGAAAGGTGATCTCACAGAATGTGGAAATTATCAAACAATATCACTGATATCACATGCAAGAAAAATCTTACTGAGGATAATTCAAAAACAGTTGCAACAGTATTTTGACAGAGAACTTCCAGAAATGCAAGCTGGATTCAGAAGGGGATGTGGAAAAAGGGGTATCATAGCTGATGTCAGATGGATCTTGGCTCAAAGCAAAGAATATCAGAAAGATGCTTACTTGTGTTTTATTGACTATGCAAAGATATTCGATTGTATGGATCATAACAAATTATGGTTAACTCTGAGAAGAAAGCGAATTCTAGAACACTTCATTGTACTCATGAGGAATCTGTACATAAACCAAAAGGCTGTTGTTTGAACACAAGGCGATACTGCCAGGTTTAAAATCAGGAAGGGAGTGCATCAAGGTTGTATTCTTTCACTGTGCTTATTCAATTTGTATGCTGAGAAAATAATCTGAGAAGCTGGACTATATGAAGAAGAATGACATGGCATCAGGATTGGAGGAAGGCTTATTTACAACCTGTGATATGAAATGGCACAACTTGCTTGCTGAAAGTGAAGATAACTTAAAGTACTGATGAACATTAAAGACTACAGTCTGCAGTATAGATTACACCTCAACATAAAGAAAACAAAACCCCTCACCACTGGACCAAAAAGCAGCATCACGATAGATTGAGAAAAGATTGAAATTGCCGAAAACTTCATATCACTTGGTTCTATAATCAACACATTTGCACTACTCAGAGCTTCAGTTCTTTGCTTGATCTGGATCCTGAACAGATGACTTCTAGTTCTTGGACTTGAAACAGTGGACTGCCATATTACCTGCTGAAGATTATAGTCTGATCTTCATCAATAAGTGTTTTAAGTGTTCTTCCTTTCAACAAAGTTGTGTCATTTGCATATAACAAGGCTGTTAATGAGTTTTCCTCCAATCCTGATGCCATGATCCTCATCATAGGGTCCAGTTTCTAGGATTAATTGCTCAGCATACAGATTGAATTAGTATGGTGAGAGGATACAATTGACATCCATGGAACACCAGTTAAGAAATTAGATAATGTAGTATATTTGGCAAATCTGCTGAAAAAGGCCTCTTTAAATAGATGTTAAAGAGCAAAGATGTCACTTCTGAGACTAAGGTGCACCTAACTCAAGCCATGGTATTTTCATTTGCCTCATATACATGTGAAAATTGGACAATGAATAAGAAAGACTAAAGAAGAATTTGTACATTTGCATTGCAGTATAGTGAAGAACACTGAAAATATCATGGACTTCCAAAAGAAAGAAAAGATCTATCTCGGAGGAAGTATATCTAGAACCCTCTTTAGAAGTGAGAATGACCAGACTTTGTCTCATGACATTTGTCATATTATCAGAAAGGACCATTCCCTGAGGAAGTATATCATATTTGGTAAAGCAGAGAGTTGAGAGCAGCTGAGGGAGGCCAGGATGGAAGCAAGGCAGTGGCAGGTTTGAAATATTTATGGAAGGCTATGAAAGAAGTGAGGTGTCATGACAGGTTTGGAAAGGCTGAGGAAAGCCAGGAAGTGAGCAGAGCAGTTTTGAACAGGTAAGGGAAACAAATACATCTGTCACTTTGTTGTACTGTTGTAATTGCTAAGACAGACTCAGAAGAAGGAAGAGGCCATCGACTTTTCAAAGAATTGAGAGCAAAAACCTTATGAATAGCAGTGAAACATTTTCTGATATATTACTAGAAAATTTTATGAATAGACTTGAAACATTGTTTAATAAAGTGCCAGAAAATGAGCCTTTCGGGTCCGAAGACACTCAAATTACAACAGGGGAAGAGCTGTCTTCTCAGAGTAGAGCCAAGTTTAATGATGTGAAGAGAGTGAAGCTTTTGTGACCTTCATTTGCTGATGTGGCACAACTCAATATGAGAAGAAACAGCTGAAAACATCCATTAATAAATGGAACATGGAACATACAGGGTATAAATGTAGGAAAATTGGAAGCTATCAAAAATGAAATAGAACACAAAAACATCAATATCCTAGGTGTTAGTGAACTGAAATGGATGGTTTTGGCCACTTTGAACCAGACAATCATATGATATCCTATGCAGGAAATGACAAATTGAAGAGGAATGGTATGGCATTCATCATCAGAAAGAATGTATCAAAATCTATGCTGAAGTATAATGCTGTCAATGATAGGATAATATCCAGGCACTTGGAGTTAGAAACCCAAAAGGGAAGAATATGCTCAGCATTTATCAGGCTGAAAGACCTGAAGAGGAAATTTAAGCCTTGACTTTCAAGATTGAAAGATTCTATGGGTAAAATATTGAATGATGTGGAAACAACAAAAGAAGATGGAAGGAATAAACAGAGTCCCTGTACGGGAAAAAAAAAAAAAAAAAGGTTGATGTTGATCCATTTCAGAGGTTGGCATATGATCAAGAACCAATGGTATTGAAGAAAGAATCAAAGCTGCATTGAAGTTGGTAAAAAACAAACAAACAAACAAAAAAAAATACCCAAAACAAAAAACAAAAAACAAGGCTCCAGGAGTTGACACAATATCCATTGAGATGTTTCAACAAACAGATGTCATGCTGGAGGCACTTACTTGGTTATGCCATGAGATTTGTAACACAGCTACTTGGCCAAATAACTAGAAGAGATCTATATTTATACTCATTCCAAAGAAAGGTGATCCCATAGAATGTGGAAATTATCAAACAATATCACTGATACCACACTCAAGTAAAATCTTACTAAGATAATTCAAAAGTGTTTGCATCAGTATATTGACAGAGAACTTCCAGAAATGCAAACTGCTTTCAGAAGAGGACGTGGAATGAGAGATATCATTGCTAATGTCAGATGCATCTTGATTGAAAGCAAAGAATACCAGAAAGATGTTTATTTGTATTTTATTAACTATGCAAAAGCATTCAATTGTATGGATCATAACAAATTATGGATAACATTGAGAAGAATGGATAACATTTCAGAACACTTAATTGTACTCATGAGGAACTTATACTAGACTAGGAGGATGTCATTCGAACAGAACCAGGGGATACTACATGTTTTAAAATCAGGACTGGAGTGTGTCAGTGTTGTATCCTTTCATCATACTTACTCAATCTGTATGCTGAACAAATAATCAGAGAAGGTGGACTGTATAAAGAAGTGGCATTAGTATTGAATGTAGTTATTCCCCATGATGAGATTGGTAATTAACTCCATGGTGGAATCTATTGGAGTAGCTGAGTAGGTGCTTTAGGGATGTGGGATGCTTCCCATATAGAAGAAGCAGCTTTGGAAATGGTCTCTAGCTTTTTGGCATGCTTGAATCCTGCGTGTAGACAAGTCACTGTTCAGCAGCCTGCCATGCCCTGCTGATCTTGGGACTTTTTCTGGACTTGAATTAGTGGGCTGCTGTGTTGTTTGGCAATATTGAGACTGTGCCTTTTTACTTGTGGACTTTGGGTTTGTCAGCCTCACCAGCCAGCAGCTGCCTGAGTGAAGAAAAGCCTCTAGCTTCAGTGGGCTGGGAGCAAGAGACAGAGCTGATGTCCAAGGTCAAGGGGCTTTCACTCGGTTCTAGAGGCTCCCACTTTGAACTCAGACTTCTGGTCTCCAAAATCATAACAATAAACTCCTATTTATTAAAGTCTTCCCATTTGTGGTATTTCTGTTAAAGTGACGTTGTTGTTGTTGTTGTTATGTGCCGTTGAGTCAGCCCTGACTCATAGCGACCCCTCCTTGGGTTTCCGAGGCAGTATCACTACGGAAGTAGGATTGCCCAACCTTCCTTCCGAGGAGTGGCTGGTGGTTTGAACTGCCAGCCTTCTGGTTAGCAGTTAGGTAACCAAAACGTATATCTTCACAACTTGTCATGTGATTGGGTTCTGGTCCCCCTATGGGATTGAGAAGTGCTACAGACAATAAATAACATTCTATTTCTTCCTCAAAATCTGAAACAGTTGATAAATTACAAAAATAAATTCTTATAATGACTGACACATGACTTTTAGCACAGAGAAATGGGTGAAAATTTGTGCTTATTTCTGTAGACAACTCTTTTGAATGTAGAATTTAGTCAGTGTTTTCCTTTGACTCACAAGCAATAGTGAATCACAACAGACCTAGGAAAGACAAATTCCTGGGACTTGGAACTGATCGTGTTCTTCTTTGGTAATGTAATAAAAGATCTGACTAGATTTTTTATTTTTTAACTGAAGAAGACTATTTTCAAGCTCCAAAATGATCTCTTCCTATTTTGCCCCACATCTGGACAAGTGATTCCCTCCTTTGGCCCTGACACAACTATGCATGCCCTTGCTGAGCAGATAGGGGAACTATCACCCCAGCCCCAGCCCTAACCACAATAGAAGTCAATCCAGCCATCTCTTCTTCTTCTAGGTCTCTCAAACCATTTTCACACATGCTTCAGAAACTATCTGATTATCTCCAGAAAGCCTCATTATATAAACAATGAACTTTTTCATACCTTCATTGTGCAAGGGTGGTATCATCTATCTTAACACCCAAACCAAATTTTGGGGTGGGAAGCACATGCTCTCTCTGTGGATTATCATAATATATAGATTCTGTCTAAAAGAAGAAGAAAAATATAGAGATAAAGGTTGGGTACAATGCCCAATTTCACTTTCCAACTCACATGTCTAGTAATCATTCCTTCCCTTTAAGATACACAGGCAGTAAGTGAAGTGGTGAAGAGAATAAGAACTACAAAATGTTTGTATGAAGTATTCCTTAAGGATAGAATCATCAGATATGAAGAGGAAGCAATGCTCTTACACTCATATTTTAGTGTGCTTACTCCTCCCTACCCATCTGGACAGAAGCTCTGGTGGCATAGTGCCTAAAGCATCTGACTGCTAAAGAGAAGGCTGGAGGTTAAAACCCACCAGCCATTCCTCAGAAGGAAGGTTGGGCAATCTACTTCAGTGAGTGAAGTAGCCTTGGAAACCCATGGAGGTGTCTCTGTGACTTGGATATAACTCCAGCCCTTCATCCTACTGCCATTATTCATACACCTAAGCTTCTCCTAGAATTCTCAATTTTCATTCTCACACAGAGTCCCAGGCTCTAGACCACTTTTGTCCACTGTCCTCCCATCAAATCTTATTTTTAAATTCTTTGGGTGCTCAAGTTATTTAGCTAGAAAATTATGTAATCAACCCATATAAATTAATTATACTTGAATGGCAATCAATGCATTAGTGCTTTTCCTACATTTGTGTACTTCAGGTCCATTTCCTAAAGAGCATATCTATGTCCAGGCAAGAGATTTCCATGGTAAGGAATTCATACACTCTGGTTAATCAGAGGCAAGATCTCCCACTATTCCTCATATCATCTCCTTCCCAAAGGATAAGTTTTGATCAGAGAAATAAATCTAAGCTCTGGGCTATATTAAAACAGATAAATAATAAAAAAACAAAAACAAAAACAAAAACAAAAAACTGATGACTAAAGTAACTTTTGAAATGAGTATTATAGCTATTTGTTAGCAGTGTAGCAGAGCAAGTAATCAGGTACCAAATAAAGTGTGAAAGCACCTTTAAAGCTCTCACATCCCAGATTTAACACTTTCTGTTAAATAAACAAAGGGAAAGTTTACCTTTAAAAGGCCAATATTTTTTAAATAACATTTTTGAGATTATCAAGGTTGTTTCTTGTTGTTCTTAGGTGCCATCGAGTTCAATGCAACTCACAGTGATGCCATGTGCAGTACAATGAAAGACTGCATATTCCTGTACTATCCTCATAATCATTTCTATGTTTCAGCCAGTTGTTGCAGCTACTGTGTCAATCCATTCTGTTGAGATTATTTCCCTTTTTTGCCGAGCCAAGCATGCTATCCCTCTCCAGGAACTAGTTTCTTCTTGCATAGCCAAAGTATGTAAGACAAAGTCTGGCCAGTTTTTCCTCTAAGGAGCATTCCAGTAGTACTTCTACCAACACAGATATTTTTCTACTTCTAGAAGCTATGAGTTGGGGCTGACTCGATGGCAAATAACAACAACAATAACAACAACAAAGCAGTCGATAATTCACTCAATATTCTTCACCAACATCACAATTCAAATGCATTCAGTGTTCTGCAGTTCTCTTTATTTGTTGTTCAGCTTTCACATGCATATGAGACTACTGAAAATACCACAACTTGGGTCAGGTGCAAGTTAATCTTCAAAGTGACATCTTAACTCTTTAACATTTTAAAGAGGTGTTTTGCTGTAGATTTGTCCAATGCTCTAAGTCATTTCTAATTAGTAAGTTGGTTTCTTGACTGCTGCTTCTTTAAAAATTAATTGTACATGCAAGTAAAATGAAATTCTTGACTGCAATCTTTTCTCCATTTATCACAATGTTGTACATTGGTCTACTTGTGAGGAGTTTTGTTTCTTTATGTTCAAGTATAGTTCATATTGTGGACTGTAGTCTTTGATCTTCATCAGTAAGTGCTTCAATTCTTCAGCTTCAGAAAGCAAGGTTGTGCTATCTGCATACTTCAATTTGTTATTGGATCTTCTTCCACTCCTGATGCTGCATTCTCCTTCATAAAGTCCAGATCCTTGGACTATTTAGCAAACAGAATGAATAATTATGGCTAAAGAATACAACCTTAAAAAACATCATTCCTGTTTTACATCACTCAGTATCCACTTGTTCTGTTTGAATGACTGCTTCTTTATCTATGTAATTTTTCTCATAAGCACAATTAAATATTCTGGAATTCCCATTGTTTGCAATGTTATCCATAATCAGTTATGATCCCCACAGTCCAATGGTTTTACATAGTCAATAAATCAAAGGTAAACATTTATCTGATATTCTGTTTTCACCCAAGATCCATTTGACATCAACAATGATGCTTCAGCTTCCATGTCCTCTTCTGAGTTTGACTTGGATTTCTCACAGCAATATACTGCTGCAACTGCTTTTGAATATTTTCAGAAAATGTTCACTTACCTACAATATTAATGATATTATTCAGTTGGGAACTCTGATGGCATAGTGCCTAAAGCATTTGACTCCTAACCAGAAGGCTGGCAGTTCAAACCCACCAGCCACTCCTTGGAAGGAAGTCTGGGCAATCTATTTCTGTAGAGACAACACCTTGGAAACCCAAGGAGGTGTCGCTAAAAGTCAGACTCAACTCGATGGCAGTGAGTTTGGTGTTTTCTTTTTTGTTTGATAATTACCACATTTAATTGGATCACCTTTCTTTGGAATGGACACAAATATGGTTTTCTTCCAGTCAGGTGGCCAGGTAGCTTTCTTTAAATTCATTGGCATAAAAGAGTGAGTGCCTCCAGTGCTGTCTTAGTATGAGGAAACATTTCAGTGAGTATTCTGTTAGTTCTTGGAATCTTATTTTTTGTCAATTTGTTCAGTGCACCTTGGACTTCTTACTTCAATACCATCAGTTCCTGATCATGTGTTGCCTCGTGAAATGGATGAACATTGACCAATTATTTTGATATATAAGTGATTCTGTATTCATTCCATCTCCTTTTGATCCTTTTGTATTCTTCAATATTTTATCCAAAGAGCCTTTCAATATCAAATTAAAGGCTTGAATTTTTCTTCATTTATTTCAATTTGAGAAATATTGAACACATTTTTCCTCTTTGACTTTCCAACTCTAAGAGAATGATGAACAACTCTAAGAGAATGAAAACCTCTAAGAGAATGAAACATCCTCACAACTGGACCAATAAGTAGCATCATGATAAATGGAGAAAACATTGAGGTTGTCAAAGAATTCACGTTGCTTGGTTCTACAATTGAGGCCAATGGAAGCAGCAGTCAAGACGTTAGATGATGTGTAGCACTGGGCAGGTCGGCTGCAAAGGAACTCTTTCAAGTGCGGAGGAGCAAGGATATCTCCCTGAGGACTAAGGCATGCCTGACATAGGCCATGATATTTCCAATTGCCTGGTATGCATATGAGAACTGGAAAATGACTAAGGAAGACCGAAGAAGACTTGATGCTTTTGAGTTGTGGTGCTGGCGAAGAATGCTGAAGGTACCATAGACTGCCAAAAGAACTAACAGATCTGTCCTGGAGCAAGTGCAGGCAAAATGCTCCTTGGAAGTGAGGATGGCCAGATTTCATCTTACCTACTTTGGTCATTTTGTCAGAGGGGACTATTTCCTGGAGATGGATGTCATACTTGGTAAGGTGGAGGGTCAACGAAAGAAGGGAAGGCCTTCAATGAGATGGATTGACTTGGTGGCTTCAACAATGAGTTCAAGTATAGCAAGGATCATGGAGCTGGCACAGAATCAGGCAGTGTTTTGTTCTGCTGTGCATGGGTTTACTATGAGTCAGAAGCGACTCGACAGCACCTAACACAACTTGAATTGTCCTTTGAAATCTTCTGTTCAGCTCTTTTACTTTATCATGTCTCCCATTTGCTTTAAATACTCTGTTCAAGAGCATGCTTCAGAATTTGTTCTGACATCCATTTTGGTCATCTCTTCCTTTCCTTTCTTTTCATGACATTTGCTTTCTTCATTTATAATGTCTTTGATGTCATCCCACAACTCATCTTGTCTTTGGTCACTAGTGTCCTCTACATCATATCTGTTATTCAGAGTGTCTCCAAATTCAGATAGGATATACCCAATGCCGTATTTGGGCTCTCATGGACTTGTTTCAATTTTCTTCAATTTCAACTTAAAATTGCATATGAGCAATTGATGATCAGTTCCTCAGTCAGCCTCTGGCCTTGTTCTCACTGATGATATTAGTATATCCCTAGTTTCTTTCCACAGATGTAGTCAATTTGATTCTTATGTTTTACATCTGGGGAGTACCATTTGTATATTTATTGTTTATGCTGTTTAAAAAAAAGGTATTAGCTTTGAATTAGTCATTAAACTAAAAAAAAAACCAAACTTGCTGCCATCTAGTCAATTCCAACTCATAGTGACACCCTTTGGGTTTCCAAGGCAATAAATCTTTATGGAAGTAGATTGCCCAGTGTTCCTTCCATAGAGTGGCTGGTGGGTTTGAACTGCCACCCTTCTGGTTAGCAGTCAAATGCTTTAGGGACTACACCACTAGAGGTCCTATCATTTGACCCCCCAACATCATCTCTATCCCTCTTATTGTTCCACTACCGATGCTTCTTTGTTTCCAAGTTTTACATTCCTATTGTCAGTAATTATCAATCAGCTTGATTGCACGTTTTGCTAATTTTAGACTGCAGAAGTTGGTAAAAATCTTCCATTTCCTCAACTTTGGCTTTAGTGGTTGGCGGGTAAATCCAAATAATACTAGAATGAACTGGTCTTGGTTGTCATCCCATCACTGACAGTATTGTACTTCAGGATAGATCTTGGAACATTCTCTGTGACAATGAATGTCACGCCATTCAATTTGTAATTCGCAACATAGTAGTTCATATGTTTGCCTCATTTAAAATGGCCAATACCAGTCCATTTCAGCTCATTAATGCCTAAGATATGACTTCATGCCTTCCATTCTAATTTTGAAAGTTTCCAGTTTTCCTAGATCCATACTTCATACAATCCACATTATGATTAGTAATGCCTGTTTTTGGTCATTTCCTCTCATTTTGAGTCATGCTACATAAGCAAAATAAGGTCCAGGAAGTTTACCCCATTCTCATCATTCTGGTCCCCTCCACTTTGAGGTGGCAACTCTTTCCCACTCATGATTTGAATGCCTTCCAAGCTGAGGGGCTTATGTTCTGGCACTAAAGGCAACACTATTCCCCACTAATCATAAGTTTTTCAGCGGCTTTTTTTTTTTCCCAAAGTGGAAATAGCCTTATCCTTCCTGATAGTTTGTCTTATTCTGAAAGCTTCATGTAATCTTTCCAACATTAGTGACTTATTGGTAATTGAAACACTGGTAGCATAGCTTCCAGCATCAGCAACATGCAAACCATCACTTTGTGACAAATTGACAGACAAGTGGTGGGATCTTTCTTAAAGGAGCACAAATACAGATTCTTTCCAATCATTTGGCTAGATAGCTCTTTTCCAAGTTCATTGGCATAAATAAATGAGTTCTTCTAGGATGGCATGCATTTGTTGAACATCTCAAGTGGTACTCCATCAATTCTTGGAACTTGTTATTTGCCAAAGGCTTCAATGAAGCATGAGATTTTCCCTTCAGTATCAGTGGTTCTAAATCTTATACTACCTCTTTAAATGGTTGAACTTAAACCAAATATTTTTAGTTCAGTGACTCTGTGTATTCCTTCCATCTTCTTTTGATAATTCATATGTCATTCAATATTTTTCCTACAGAATCCTTCACTAATGCAAATATAAGACTGAAGAAGAAATGGAAAATTTTTACCAACTTTTCTACTCAGTAGCATCAAATATGTAATCAAGATGCATTGACAATTACTGGCAATTGGGATGTGAAATTTGGAAATAAAGAAGATGGATTAACGGCTGGAAAATATGCCCTTGGTAATGGAAAATTGCCATAGATTGCATGATAGAATTTTACAAGACAATGGCTTGTTCTTTCCAATTACTTTTTCTCAATAACATAAATAGCAACTATACACATGGACCTCACTGGATCAAATATACAGGAATCAAATTGACTACATTTGTGCAAAGAGTCAATGGGGAAGCTGAATACCATCAGTGTGGTATTCAGAAGGGTAGTGGTCAATTGTGAACCAGCTCTTGAGATGTTCAAATACAAGTTCAAGTTGAAGCTGAAGAAAATTAAAACAAGTCCATGAGAGTCAAAGTACAACCTTGAATATGAATTTAGAGAGCATCTGAAGGGATTTGATGCACTGAACCCTAATCCTCAAAAACCAGATGAGTTGTGGGATGAAATGAAGGACATCATATAATAAGGAAGCAAAAGGCCATTAAAAAGACAGTTAATAAAGAAAAAAAAAATCATTATGTATGTGAAAAGAGACTTTCAACCTTGCTCTGGAATGGAGAATTGCCAAAGTTAATGGGAAAAATTATGAAGTAAAGGAGCTGAACATAAGATTTCAAAGGGCAGCTAGAAAACACACAGTAAATTACTATAATGAAATGTGCAGAGACCTAGAGCCTGAAAACCAAACTGGAGGAAGATGGTTAGTATTTTACTAACCAAAAAACCTGATGAAAAAAATAATCAAGCCTTGAATTACAATGTTGAAGGATTCTATGCCAAAATATTGAACTATTCTGGAATATTAGGCTTGATAAAATTAAATGTGACATTTTATATTCTGATAAGAATTTATATATATTCTTCACAGGAAAATACATGAAAAGTTTTTAAATATTGCTTTTTTTTGTGGTAAGCATGCAAGTTAGTCCGGAATAAAGCATGATGCACAAACATTTTTATCTTTTTTTTTTAAATGTTAGTAAACTTTTTTTGCTGAACTGAAACAAAATCTTTCATTTATTTCTCTTTCACAAATAATAAATATACTACATGCCCATTACATAAAGAAAGAGTTTTTTTTATTACTCCTCCAACTCTCCTTCTACTACATGTGCAATACATTTATATTTTACTTACCATTCTGTGGGTACACTCCTCACAAAATAATGTCAATAACAATAACAACAACCATAATCATCAGCAAGAACAATAAATGAGGACTCATCTTTAAACAAATAACTCATTATTGCATTATCCTGTGAAAGTTTCACTGAGTAGCTGTCTATTATTTAAAGGTCAACATCAATGACTACAATTTCATAAACTACTATGTAACTCAACATTGCAGTTGTGTACTCCTTTTTGGCAATTTGTTGCAACAAATTATAAAAGTATATCCTTATGTCTGTAGCAAATGATATGTTTTGTAAGTTTCTTTTCTTCATCTGCTTGTCCTTAAACCCTTGAAATTTCCTTGTTTTTTTTTTTTTTTTTTTTAGGAAAGAATTCCTAGTGTCCCCTAGAAAGTTTATTCTCATTCAAAGTTTCAACCTCTACTAACATGTAGATAAACTACAAATAAATGCACCTCTAGCTCAGACTTTGAACTTCAGTCTCATATACATAAATTTTCACATGGAAGTGAACAACAACAAAAAGCCAGCAACAACGACAAAAACTGCCTTTTTCATATCTCAGCTCACTTTGTATGTGTTTTTATATGTAGAATTCCCTGTCTTCCTATTTTACAGGATTATGTATCAAGACTCAACCCAAACATCATGCACTCTGCTTTTTCAGTCTCTCTTCCATGTAGAATGAAGTTCCCCATAATGTCCTAATGTTTTCTTGGTCATATTTATCTCATTTTATCTGTAAAACTTTACTTTTTGTACTTACATGAATATCCAGTTAAAGTAACTGTTGAGTGAATCCAATTCATGGTGACCTGATATATGTCACAGTAGAATTCTCCTCCAGAGGATTTTTCATTGACTGATTTTCTATAAGTAAATCACTAACCTCTCTTATGAAGTGGCTCTAGTGACTCAAACCTCCAATCTTTTGGTTAGTAGCTGAGTGTGCTAACTGTGCCAATATATCCACTTAATGCATTTTAGTTTCTTAAGAATAAATGTCCTATTTTCAGAAGTATATAAATATTTAATAAAATATGAATTATTTCAACGTGTTGGCGAAATAGAAGTATTTTTGATAGTCAGAACTTCTGAAACAAACAATTTTAATGCAA
>NW_006922498.1:463557-464831 GCF_000298275.1 Orycteropus afer afer | reverse complement strand
ATTCCTGATAAAAACTCTCAGAAAAATATGAATAGAAGGGACATTCCTCAACATAATAAAAGGCATTTATGCAAAACCAACAGCCAACATTATTCTCAATGGAGAGATACTGAAACCATTCCTCTTAACCAGACAAAGATGCCCGCTATCACCACTTCTGTTCAACATTGTACTGGAAGTCCTAGTCAAGGCCATAAGGCAAGAGAGGGAAATCAAAGGCATCCAAATTGGTAAGGAAGAAGTCAAACTATCTCTATTTGCTGATGATATAATCCTATACCTAGAAAACCCAAAAGACGCAGTCAAAAACCTACTGGAACTAATTGAGAGATTTAGCATAGTGGCAGGATATAAGATCAACATCGAAAAATCAGTTGGATTCCTCTACACCAGCAAAGAGATTGCTGAAAAAGAAATAAGGAAATCAATAACATTAACAATAACTACCAAAAAAAATAAAATACTTGGTAATAAATCTTACCAGAGACACAAAAGACCTCTATAAAGAAAACTACAAAAAACTACTTCAAGAAACCATAAGAGATCTACATAAATGGAAGAACATCCCATGCTCGTGGATAGGAAGATTGAACATTGTGAAAATATAAGTTCTACCCAAAGCAATCTCTACATTCAATGCAATCCCTATCCAGATCCCATCAATATTCTTTAGGGATATGGAAAAACCAATCACTAACTTTATAGGGAAAGGAAAGAGACCTCACATAAGCAAAGCACTATTGAAGAAGAAAAACAAAGTAGGAGGTCTCACACTGGAGGATCTCAAAACCTACTATACAGCCACAGTAGTCAAAACTGCCTACTATTGTTTTAATGACAGATACATAGAACAATGAAATAGAATTGAGAACCCAAAAATAGATCCATCCACCTATAGTCAGCTGATCTTTGACAAAGGGCAATAATCCATCAAATGGGGAAGAGAATGTTTGTTTAATAAATGGTGCTGGCAAAACTGGAGATCCATTTGCAGGAAAGTGAAACAAGATCCGTACCTCACACCATACACAAAAATGAACTCCAGATGGATCAAAGCTTAAATGTGAACCCTAAAACTATACAGTTCCTCAAGGAAAATCTAGGGGTAAATTTAAGGGCCCTAATATGTGGTATAAGTAGACTATCAAGCATAACTGAAAATGCACAAACAACAGAAGAGAAAACAGATGATTGGGACCTTCTAAAAATTAAATTTTTATGTGCTTCCAAAGACTTCTCCAAAAGAGTCAAAAGAGAAACTACAGATTGGGAAA
>NW_006922498.1:454988-461847 GCF_000298275.1 Orycteropus afer afer | reverse complement strand
ATACACTCCTTGGAGAGAACAAGCATGGGAGAAAGAAGGGCTCCTTATGCACAGGGAGACAGTTCAGGGGGCAGGAATGCATGGAAGGATGGACACAGGGAAGAGGTAATTATAAGGAGGAAGTGGGAGGGGAGCTGTTGCATTGTGGTAAACTGTGGTCAATGTCATGAAACAAAGTATATGTGAACCTCTTTGTGGAAAGTGAATTTTCTCTGTAAAACTTCACCCAAATCACAATTAAAAAAAAAAAAAAAAAAGAATGTACATATGTACAGCAAAGCAAAGATATCACTTGGATGAATAAGGTGTGCCTGACCTAAACCATGGTATATTCACTTAACATATACATGTGAAAGTTGGACAATAAATAAGGAAGACTGGATAAGAATTGATTCATTTGAACTATAGTATTGGTGAAGAATACTGAATATATCACGGGCTGCCAGAAGAATGAACAAATCTATCTTGGAAGAAGTACACCCAGAATTCTCCTTAGAAGTGAAGGTTGTGAGACTTGATATCATATACTTTGGAAATGTGATTAGGAAGGACATAATACTTGGTAAAGCACAGGGTCAGTGAAAAAGAAGACCATAAATGAGATGAACTGACACATAGACTGCAACAGGCTCAAACAGCAATGATTGTGAGTATTGAACATGACCAGGTATTATTTCATTCTGTGGTGCGTAGGGTCAGTATGAATTGGAATCAAGTTACTGGCACTCACCAGCAATTTATGTACAGTTATACATAGGTGTCCCTGAAGCACATATAAATAACACGTATCATTTTTGTTTGGATCAACATAATATTTTTACAGAAAACAAACAAAATTAGTCTGATGTAATCTTTATTCACAAACCCATATTATTGCAATATGTGCTATTCTAGGTGATTAAAATTCCAATTTTATGCATTCATTGGTGATTTTTTTTCTTTTTTCAGTTATTCTACAACAATTAACTAAGGTGAAGGGCACACAGTGACTTTATCTCTTCTATAAAAATCCCCTAAAGATACCCTTTAACGTTGTTGTTATGTTGTTAAGTGCCTTTGAGTTGGGTTCAACTCATAGTCACACTATGTACAACAGAAGGAAACAATGTGTGGTCCTGTGCTAGTCTCTCAATCCTTGCTATACCTCAGCCCATTGTTACAGCCCCTGTGTCTGTCCATCTCGTTGAAGGTTTTCCCTTTTATTGCTGACCCTCCACTTTACCAAGCATGATATCTTTCTCCAGGGAATGGTCCCTTCTAACAGTATGGCCATGAAAAAGTAAGACTGAAGAAGAGTTGATGCTTTGAGTTGTGGTGTCGGCAAAGAATATTGAAAGTGTTGCCAAAAGAATTAACAAATCCGTCCTGGAGGAAATGCAGCCAGAATGCTCTTTGGATGTGAGAATGGTCAGATTTCTTCTGATCAAGTTTGGTCATGTTGTCAGAAGGGACCATTTCCTGGAGAGGCATATCATGCTTGGTAAAATGTATGGTCAACAAAATAGAGGGAGGCCCTCAATGAGATGGATTGACAAAGTGGCTGCAACAATGGGCTCAGGTATAGGAAAGATTGTGGGGGTGGCACAGAACTGGGCAGTGTTTTAGTGTTCTGTTGTACATAGCATCACTATGAGTTGGAGCTGACTTAACAGCACCTAACAACAGCAAGAACAGCAGCATGACCAAAGTAAATGAGACAAAGGCTGGCCATTTTTGCTTCCAGGGAACATTTCAGCTGCACTTCTTCCAGGATACATTTGTTCATTCTTCTGGCAGTCCATGGTACTTTCAGTATTCTTCACCAACACCCCAATTCAAAAGCATTAACTCTTCTTGTGTCTTCCTTATTCATTGTCCAGCTTTCACACCCATATGAGGCCATTGAAATTACCATGGCTTGAGCTAGGCGCCCCTTAGTCTCCAAGGAGACATCTTTGTTATTCAGCACTTGAAAGAGGTCTTTTGCAGCAGATTTGCCCAGTGCAATATGTCATCTGATTTCTTGACAGCTGCTTCCATGGGTGTTGATTGTGGAACCAAGTAATGTGAAATCTTTTTCATAATTTCAAACTTTTCTCTATTTGTCATGATACATCTTATTGGTCCAGTTGTGAGGATTTTTGTTTTCTTTATGTTGATGTGTAATCTATATTGGAGACCATAGTCTTTAAACTTCATCAGTAAGTACTTTAAGTTATCTTCACTTTCATCAAGCAAAGTTGTGTCATCTGCATATCGTGAGTTATTAATTATTCTTCCTTCAAACCTGAAGCAGCATTTTTCTTCATATAGCTCAGGTTCTTGGATTATTTGCTCAGCATACAGACTGAATAAGTAAGGCAAAAGGATACAGCCTTGACACATTCCCTTTCTGATTTTAAACCAAGCAGTATCCCCTTGTTCTATTCGAACAACAGCCTCTTGGTTTATGTATAGGTTCCTCATGAGCACAATTAAATGTTCTGGAATTTCCTTTCTTCTCAGTATTATCCATAATTTGTTATAATCCACAAAGGTGAATGCCTTTAGATAGTCAATAAAATACAGGTCAATATCTTTTTGGTATCCTTTTCTTTTAGCTGAGATCCATCTGACATCAGCAATGATATTCCTGGTTCCACATCCTTTTCTTAATTCAGCTTTAACTTTTGCATTTTCCCTGTCAATACTGGTGCAACCACTTTTGAATTGTCTTCAGCAAGATTTTAATTGTGTGTGATATTAATGATATTGTTCAATATTTTCCACATTCTGTTGGATCACCTTTCTTTGGAATGGATACAAATATGGATCTCTTCCAATCATTTGTCTGGATAGCTGTCTTCCAAATCTATCAGCATAGTTGACGAAGTCCCTCCAGTGTATTATCCATTTGTTGAAACATCTCAATGGGTATTCCATCAATTCCTAGAGCCTTGTTTTCTACCAATTGCTTCAATTGTAGCTTCAATTTCTTCCTTTAGTACCATGAGTTCTTGACCATATGCCAGCTCCTGAAATAGATAAACATCAACCAATTATTTTTTGTATGGTGACTCTGTGTATTCCTTCCATCTTCACTTGATGCTTCCTGTGTCATTCAATATATTGCCCATAGAATCTTTCTATTGCAACTTGAGGCTTGACTTTTCCTTCATTTCTTTCAACTTCAGAAATGCTGAGCATGTTTTTTCTTTTTGGTTTTCTAACTCCAGGTCTTTGCACCTTACATTGTAATTATTGACTTTGTCTTCTTGAACTGTTCTTTGAAGTATTCTTTTATCTTTTCATTTCTTCCATTTGCTTTAGCTACTCTGTATTCAGGGGTAAGTTTCAGAGTCTCTTCTGACATCCACTTTGGTCTTTTCTTCCTTTCATGTCTTTTAATAACCTTTTGCTTTCTTCATGGATGATGTTTTTGTTATCATCCCGCAATTCCTGTGATGTTTTGTTGCTGGTGTTCAATGCATCAAATTTATTCTTCAAATGATCTCTAAGTTTAGGTGAGATATAATCAATGTCATGTTTTGGCTATTGTGGACTTGTTTTAATTGTCTTCAGCTTCAACTTGAACTTGCATATGAGCAATTGATGTTCTGTTCCACAGTCAGGTCATGGCCTTGTTTTGGCTGAAGATGTCAAGCATCTCCATGGCCTCTTTCCACAGAGGTTGTCAATCTGATTATTATATACTATATCTGGTGAGGTCCACATTTATAGTCACTATTTATGATGTTGAAAAATATATCTGCAAATAAGTCTTGCAAAATTCTATCATGTGATCTCCAGTGTCATTTCTGTCATCAAGGGCATATTTTCCAACTAATAGTCATTCTCCATTTCCAACTTTCACATTCCAATCACCAGCTATTTTCAATACATCTTAGTTGAAAGTTTCATCAATTTCAGATAGCAGAAGTTAGTTCAATTTCTTTGTCTTTGTCTTTGGCAGTTACTGTGTAAATTTGAATAATCATAGTATTAACTGTCATTCCTTGTAAGCATTTGAATATTATCCTATCACTGACAGCATTGTACTTAAGGATAGATCTTGAAATTTTCTTTGTGACTATGAATGTCATGCCATTACTCTTCAATTTCTCATTCCTGGCATAGTAGATCATATGGTTGTCTGATTTTAAATGGCCAAAACCAGTCCATTTCAGCTCACTAAGTGTCTAAGACATCAGACTGCTCACCAGAAGGTTGGTGGTTCAAACTTGCCATCCACTCCATGAAAGCAAGACTGGGCAATCTACTTCCATAAAGATTTAACTCTTCAGAAACCCAGTGGGCATCACTATGAGTTGGAATTGACTCAATGACAGTGAATTTGGTTTTTGGTTTAATGTCTAAGATATCAATCTTTATGCATTCCATTTCATTTTTAACAACTTCCAATTTATCTAGAATCATACTAATAGTCTTTGTACAATTCAATGTTCCAATTATAAATGAATGTTTGCAGCTGGTTTTTCCCATTTTGAATCATTCCATGTAAGCAAATGGAGGGTTAGAAAGCTTAACTCCATCACAATCTTTAAGGATGACTCACTCTACTTTGAAGAGGTAGTTCTTCCCCAAATGTATTTTGTTTGCCTTCTGAATTGAAGATCTCATCTTCTGGAACTATATCAGACACTGTTTCAGAAGTATTCATAAAGTTCACCAGTAATATATCTGACAGCATTTTACTACTATTCATAAGGTTTTCTCTGGCAAATTCTTTGAGAAGTGGATGGCCTCTTCCTTCTTCTGAGTCTGTCTTAGTCTGGAAACTCTAATGAAATCTGTTCACCATGGGTAACCCTGCTGGTATTTGAAATACCAGTGGCATAGCCTCCAGCTCTCAACAACATTTGAGCCTCCACAGAACAACAAACTGACAGACAAGTCACAAATCCTGTGGTAGAGTCCATTATTAACTGCTTACTATTAACCATTCATGTATTTTACTAGCTGTGATTGCTAGGTATCTTCTAAATGTATCAAATATTTTTCTGTCTCCTTGTTTAATAGTTTGCATATATGTTGTAATGATACTTTGCTTTTATTTATTTATTTCAATTGTGATGTGGGTGACAGTTTACAGAGCAAATTCCCTTTCCATACAGCAGTGCACACACACGTTGTCTCATGACATTGACTACAATTTACCAAAATGCAACAGCTCCCCTCCTACATCCTCCCAATAGTTACCTCTTCCCTGTGTCCATCACTTCATGCACTCCTGCCCCCTGAGCTGTCTCACTGTGCATAAACAGCCCTTTTTTCTCTCTTGATTTTTCTCTCCAAGGAGTGTATCTACCTAGTGTAAATGTTCAACTCATATGTCTGTCTTTTGTTTAGCTGGAAGCCACAGGAATGGGTTCAATTCCAGACCTAAAGGGCAGCTGGGGGCTATAGTCTCAGTGGTTCTACCAGGATCTATCAGACCAGCAAATCTGGTCCTTTTTTTCCCCCCCAAATGATTTTGAGTTTTGTTCCACGTTGTTCTCGCTCTCTGCATCCAGGATCTCCTACATAGATCCCCATCTGAGTGGTTGACATTGGTAGCCAGGCACCATCTAGTTCTACTGGTCTCATAGTCACATAGGCTGAGAATCGCATGGTATACCAGTTGCTTGGATTAACTGTTACCATCATTCTTTGCTCTGGATGAAGAGAGACTCATTGTTGCATCTAGATGGCCACTTGCAAGCTTTTAAGATCCCAGTCACTACTTGCCAAAGTAAGAGGTAGAACAATGTTTTGTGTAGTATGTTATGCCAATTGAGCTTGATGTTCCCTGCGACTATGGTCATGAGCCCACAGGTTCAACTACTCAGTCCCTCTGAGTAGATGACTGTGCCAAATAAGTGACTACAACCTTATCCCTTGTCAGCTCTACTATATATTTGGGTTTGCTTCTCCTTTTAATTTCTTCTCTGTCCTTTTTGCCTAGAACAGAATGCCTAGTTCTAGAAATCTACAACCATATTCCATCCTTTTCTTCCTATTAATTTGTTCTGTCTAATTTTCAAGAATATGGAAAATTAGTTAGAGTTTGTTGAGTGTAGGTGCAAATAGAAATCTATTAAAATTTAATACATAATGTAATTAGAATTTCAATATAAATAAAGGGATATGAAAAAAATGTTGGTTATTCAAAAGACTTTCATTTAATTCTTAACTTGTATTATGTTCTAAAGATTTGAAAAATTAGAAAACTTTACACAGAGAGTTTGTTTATTTTTAATTTTTCTCTGTTGTTCATATAGAGTAAATCTGAACAAATCTATTTAGTTCAATTCAACTGATTCAAAGCTTTGCCATCTCTGCTCTTCTATTGAGTCTATTTAGTGATAATTATTTAATTATTTTTGTTGTTGTTTTATTTGGTTTTGCTTTTCAGTTTTACATTTGCCATTTGGTTCTTTTTACAACTTTTATATTCCTTTGGTTAGATTTTATTTCTTATTAAATTTTTCCAAGATAATTTGTGATTGTTTTGTAGTGACTCTGTCTTAGTTATCTATTGGTACTTTCACAGAAATATCACAAATGGGTGGCTTTAAAAAGCACAGATTTGTTTTCTCATAGTTTATGAGACAAGAAGTCTTAATTTAGGGTGTTGGCTAGAGTAAATACCTCTCTCTGTCTACTCTGGAGCAATGCACCTCTGTTTTTTCAACTTCTATTCTTAAGTTCCTTACCTGTCATGTGACATGTGTCTTCCTCTTTGTTTGTGGTTCCTTGCTTGCTGAGCCCTCTCATTCACAGCATAAAAGTGATTAAGTCAATCTGGTAGCATAGTGCCTAAGGCACTTGACTGCTAACCAGAAGGCTGGCAGTTCAAACCCACCAGCCACTCCTCGGAAGGAAGATGGGGCAATCTACT
>NW_006922498.1:436483-454228 GCF_000298275.1 Orycteropus afer afer | reverse complement strand
CAAAAAAATAAGAAATATTCTTTGACAATTACCAGGAATGTGTGGGGAAGGGAGAGTAAACCACTAACTGTAGTGTAAATACATATTAACTTGGGAAAAAAAAAAAAAAAAAAAAAGAAAAAGATAAGGAAACCCCATTGAGGATTGTTGTACCCTGCCATAAATGGTAGCACCATGAGTTTAAGTCCAATCTGAAGTAACTTATTTATTTATTATTTTTAATGAGGGGTAAGGAGATTAATTTGTTCCTTCAAGACTTAGTTCAGCTGCCACCTTCTCCATGAAATCCTGCTCTTCAGTTATTATCTCTATTTTATCTTTCTGAACCAGCAACGACATAAGATGAGTTTTCCTTTTAACAAAACTACAAGTGCGGAAAACAATGGAACATTCATTTTTTCATCCAACAGCCATTATCAAGCACCTACAATGTGCACGAGCTGTATTAAACAGTGGGGAAAGAGAGTTAATACAATATAAGTGGGAGAGTTCCCAGGCAGGAAGAGACAATGAAGGCTGACAGACAGAACAGGAAGGGGGAAGGGCAGGAAATGAGAAGAGCAGCTTGGAACAACTAAGGGAGGCAAATTTGTATCAGTTTGTCATGCATGTTGCTCTGAGGCTGGAGCCTGTGTCACTGAAGTTTCAAATGCCAGCAGAGCTGCCCATGGTGCTTGGGTTTCATCAGAGTTTCCAGATTGAGACAGATTCAGAAGAAGGAAGAGACCATCCAATTCTCAAAGAACTGGCCAGGTAAAACCTTATGAATAGCAGTGAAACACTGTCTGGTATATTATTGGACAACTTTATGAATAACCCTGAAAAAGAGTCTGATACAATGATGGAAGATGAGCTCTTTATGTCAGAAGTCACTCAAGATACTACTGGAAAAGAGGTACCTCATCAAAATAGAGCCAGCCTTAATGATATGGATAAAGTAGAGCTTATCAGGACCTCCATTTGCTGATGTGGCACAAATCAAAATGAGAAGAAACAGCTGTAAATATCCATTAATAATTGGAACATGGAATGTACAAACTATGATTCTAGATAAATTGGAAGTTGTCAAAAATGAAATGGAACACATAAAAATTGATATTCTAGGAATGACTGAGCTGAAATGAACTGTTTTTGGCCATTTTGAATCAAATAAGGATATGATCTACTATGCTGGGAATGATAAACTGAAGAGGAATGGCATGGCATTCATCATCACAAAGAATGTTTAAAGATCTATTCTGAATTACAATGATGACAATGATAGGATAATATCCATATGTCTACAAGAAGACCAATTAATACTAATATTACATAAATTTACACACCAACCACCAAAGCGAAAGATGAGGAAATAGATTTTATCCAACTTCTGCAGTCTGAAAATGACTGAACATGCAATCAAAATGTGTTGATTATCACTGGTGATTGAAAAGTAAAAGTTGGAAATAAAGAAGAATTATGAGCAGTTGAAAAATTGGCTTTGGTGATAGAAATAATTCTGGAGATTGCATGATAGAATTTTACAAGACGGATGATTTATTCACTGCAAATGTCTTTTTTCAACAGCACAAACATTGGCTATACACATGGAATTTGCTAAGTGGAGTACACAGGAATCAGACTTTCTACATCTGTGGAAAGAGGAAATGGAAAAGCTGAAAATCTCCAGCCATAACAAAGACAGGAATGGATTGTGGAAAAGACCATCAATTGCTCATAAGCAAGTTCATGTTGAAGTTGAAGATATTTAAAACATGTCCATGAGAGCCAAAGTATGACCTTGAGTATATCCTTCTTGAATTTAGAAACCCTCTAAAGAATAGATATGATGCATTGAACGCCAATGACCAAAAACTACAGGAATTGTGGGATGACATCAAGAACATCATCCATGAAGAAGGCAAGAGGTAATTAAAAAGACAGAAAAGGAAGAAAAGACCAAAGTGGATGTCAGAAGAGACTCTGAAACTTGCCCTTGAAAGGAGAGGATCTAAAACAAATAGAAGAAATGCAAAGAAAAAAGAGCTGAGCAGATTTCAAAGGGCAGCTAGAGAAGATATAGTCAATTATTATAATGAAGTATGCAAATGTATGGAATTAGAATGCCAAATATTCAGCTTCTTATTTCTCAAGCTGAAAGAGCTGAAGAGAAAATATATGCCTTGAGTAGCAATATTGAAAGGTTCTCTGGACAACATATTGAGTGATCAGGAAACATCAACATAAGATAAAAGAAATACATAAAGTCACTGTATCCAAAAGAATTAGTCAATGTTCATTCATTTTGAGAAGTGGCATTTGATCAAGAACCAATGTTGTTGAAGGAAGAAGTCAAAGCTGCACTGAAGGAAGTGGTGAAGAATAAGGCTCCAGGCATTGATGGGATAGCCATTGAGATGTTTCAACAAATGCATGCTGCACTTGAGGCACTCACTTGGCTATACAAGAGATTTTGAAAATTTCTACCTGGCCAACTGACTGGAAGAGATCCACATATGTACTCATACCAAACAAAGGTGATCCCACAGAATGTGGAAATTATTGAACAATATTATTAATATTGTGTGGCAGACAGGCCACAACCCAAGAAATGGGAGGCAAGGGAGGAGCTGGAGCCAAGAAAGAGCCATGGGAACCCAGATAAGGGCAGGAAGACAAGCCACACACCCAGATGTGAGAGGCAGAGGAGGAGCTGGGGATGAGATAGAGCCACAGGATCCAAGTAAGGGGAGAAATACAGGCCACACAACCAAGAGGGAGAAAGTGTGTGGGGGGGGCAGAGATGATAGATCTGCAGAATCTAGGTAGGGGAGGGCAGAGAGGTTTCGAAGAACTAAGGGAAACAAATTTGTCTTTCAGTTTATCATACTGTGGTGGCTTATGTGTTGGTGTGAGCCCTGAAGCTGTGCCACTGGTGTCTCAAATACTAGCAAGGTTGTACATAGTGCACAGGTTTCAATGCAGCTTACAGAGTGAGAAACACAAGGAAGAAAGAAGAGTCCATCCACTTCCCAAAGAATCGGTCAGGGAAAACCTTAAGAATAACAAAGAAACACTGTCTGATACATTACTGGGCAATTTTATGAATAGCCCTGAGACATTGTCCAATACAGTGCAGGAAGACCTGCCCCATAGGTCAGAAGGCACTCAAAATACGAGTGGGAAAGAGCTGCATCATCAGAGTAGAACTGACCTTAATGATATGGATAAAGCAAAGCTTTCAGTACCTCCATTTGCTGACGTGGCAGGACTCATATTGAAGAGACACAGCTGCAAACATCCATTAATAATCGGAACATAGCATGTACAAAGTATGAATCTAGGAAAATTTGAAGTTGCCAAAAATGAAATGGAACACACAAAGATTGATATCCTAGGCATTAGTGAGCTGAAATGGACTAGTTTTGGCCACTTTCAATCAGACAATCATATGATCTACTACGTTGGAAATGACAATTTGAAGAGGAATGGTGTGGCATTTGTCATCACAAAGGTTATTTCAAGATCTGTCCTGAAGTACAATGCTACTAGTGATAGGATAATATCCATACGTGTACAAGGAAGATGAGTTAATACAACTATTATTCAAATTTATTCAACCACCAAAGTCAAAGATGAAGAAATTAAAGATTTTTTATCAACTTCTGCAGTCTGAAGTTAATCGAACATGCAATCAAGATGTGTTAATTATCAGTAGTGACTGGAATGCAAAAGTTGGAAACAAAGAAGAATTACCGGTAGTTGGAAAATTTGGCCTTGATGACAGAAATTCTGCTGGAGATCACATAATATAATTTCGCAAGGCCAACAACTCAGCCCCCTAGAGCCAGGAAAATGAGGGAGTGTCCCTGGACCACAAAAGTGGCACGATACAGGTAGGAATTAGGTATGCAGAGGACGGAGAGATTTCTAACAGCTAAGGGAGACTTGTCTGTCAGTTGGTCATCCTGTGGGGCTTGCACATTGCTATGGGGCTTGAGGCTGTGCCACTGGTGTTTCACATGCCAGCAGGGTTGCACATGGTTTACAAGTTTCAAAGCAGCTTACAGACTGAGGCAGACTAAGAATAAGGAAGAAGCCATCCTCCTCTCAAAAAATTGGTCAGGGAAAACCTTATGAATAGCAGAGAAACACCGTCTGATACATTACTGGGAAGCTTTATGAATATCTTGGAAACATGTCCAACACAGTGCAAGAAGATGAGCCCCTTGGGACAAAAAGCACTCAAAATAGAACTGGGAAAGAGCTGCCTCATCAAAGTAGAACCAATCTTAATGATATGGATAAAATAAATCACTCAGGACCTCCAGTTGCTGATGACGCACAACTCAAATTGAGGAGAAACAGCTACAAACCCTCCATTTATAATCAGAACATGAAATGTACAGATTATTAATCTAGAAAACTTAGAAGTTGTCAAAAATGAAATGGAATGCATAAAGACTGATATCCTAGGTATTAGTGAACTGAAGTAGACTGGTTTTGGCCATTTTGAATCATACAACCATATGTTATACTATGCCAGGAATGACAATTTGAAGAGGAATGACATGGCATTCATAATCACAAAGGATATTTTAAGATCTGTACTGAAATACAATGCCATCAGTGATAGGAAAATATCCATACGTCTACAACCAAGAACACTTAATATGACTATTTTTCAAATTTATGCACCGACCACCGAAGCAAAAGATGAGGAAATTGAAGACTCTTATCAACTTCTGCATTCTGAAATTGACCAAGCATGCAATCAAGATGTGTTAATTATCACTGGTGACTGGAATGCAAAAGTTGGAAACAAAGAAGAATTACTGGTAGTTGGGAAATTTGGCCTTGGTGACAGAAAAAACGCTGGAGCTTGCATGATAGAATTATTTTTGTTGTTAGGCTACCTTTCCCTCTATCATTTGACTGGTGAAAGCAGGCTTTTTGGAAGATTTTTGTGTGTGCCTGTCAGTCGTTCTGGATGAGAGGCTTATGGAATTTCTTCTCTGGGATATATGGAAATCAGTAAAGAAACCTGGAGAATTTGCCACCATATTGTTCCTCAAGTACTGAGGAACTTAGGTGGTTATCTTCCTTTTTCTGCTTTTCAGAGTCTTCTTATACATGTCTTTTGTGTTATATCCAGGGCATTTTTTGCTATAAAAAGGAGGACCTAAGGGAAATGGGGCTACTCCAACTTCAGAGTCTTGTTTTTCATGTTACTTTAACAAAAATTTCTCCTTCTACCATAATCTCACCCAGTCCACTTTCTATAGGTGTATTATATAGCTCCTTTCCTAGTCCTCAAAACCCCCTCCACCCCGGGATCTTCTCAGATCTTCCTCTATGCCTCAAGAGCATACTTCTTATGAATGTACTCTCAGCCACATGGGACATCTACCATTTACTCATCTCTTTTCCCATCTCTGAAACTGCAACATCATCAGTGAAGCCTTGTGAAAGCATCTCCTCCTGCTGGTGCTATTTTTGATGATGAATTCTTGGAATATAAATGAGAGTTCCACATTGGTCCTAAAACATTCTGCTAAAGTTAGGAAAATGTTTACCCTCTGGGCTTCCAACTGTGCAGAAGGTATCAGAGTTAGCTGCAGTTGATTGAAAAGGGCCACTTGTACTTTTAATAGTTCTCAATGTTTTTTCTGCCACTCTTACTTTTCTGCTTAAAGCTTTTGTCATAAGATTCTGAAATGAAGTGTTGGGATTGAGTGGGGAGGAATCTGCCTATTAACGAAGCAGCCACAAAATTAGAGCATTGGTTCCTTCTAAACACATGTATTGCTTCCTATCAAGTCATTTTCCTCTGTTCTTCAGGTCTTCCAGATCCTCTAGTCTTACTCAATGGTTGTGTAGCTTAATACCTTTGTAATTGAAGCTTCTGCACAGACTTTGCAAAAATTTTCCCTGAATAAATATATGACTAAATGATACGTGAATCAATGAACAAGTTATCTACAAACAACCTTCTACCGTATGCTCAGGACAATGATTCCTGACTTCATAAATTTTAATCATAAAGAAAGAAGAGGGATAAGGCATAAAATAGTAAGTATATTGTAGTAAGTGTTTTTTTCTTAACTTTCCTTAACTTTTCCCTAACTTTTTGTTAAACTAGGGAAATGTGTACTTTCATTGAGAGTTATATGTCTCTTTAACCTATGCTTTTTCTTTGCTTATAATTTCCCACTGTTCATTTCTGAGAAACAAAAAAAAGTAAAGCATGAGTTATTATGACTTGTACAGTAAAACTAATGCCTGAGATCATAAATTCCATCAGTTTTACAAGTCAAAGAGAAAATGCCAAAATCATTTTTGTCTGAGTCTGTAGGTAATCTTGTCTCCATTCCTTCTCGTGACCGTATATATACATTAAGGCTTTGCCTTAATAACAGCACAGATTCCAGAGCAAGCTCAATAGTTTTCTGTGATTAGAACACAGGTAGCTATTTACTCTCCCTGCTCAGCCTGTCTTGAGACCAGGAATATGATTAGAGGCTACATATGAGCATCAACATCCAAACTAAACTGAAGAGAAAGTTAAATTTGAGGTTTAACGTTGAAATTTTAACAGGAACTATGTTGTACCTAAGGAAAATAGCAACTTCTAAGCAACTGGTAGACTTAGTTGGGGTATCAGTATGAAATTTACTTAAAGAACTTAAACAGGCTGGTCCACAACACTGAGAGATATAAACAGATCCATAGATAGATGACAGGACATTATGTAGAGAAGACACATATCAAAAGTTAATTCATTCATGATCATGCTATATATTCCCTTCTGATGTTTTTATTTATATAAGAAAGTTACAACTTTGTACTAAATATATTTTAGGGATGAAGAGTCGTTGTCTGACCGGCAGCATGGTCCAGGACTAATTCATTCTGCTTTACTTATGCATGAGATCTGAATACAAAATCTCAGAGCACACAAAAAGGAGTGCTAACTTTGGGGAACCCCAGCTGTGTTCAGATTCCAAGGAATTGCTTTTTCTTGCTTGAATACCCATTGCTCACTCTGAATATGTTTTAACACAGCAAGAGAAAAAGGTTCAGAGACTATAAAAAGTACATATGGCTTTCATAGAAAATTTTATTTGTCAAACACTGGGAAACAAAGAAGCTCTGAATCCTCTTTAACAGAAGGTGGTTGGGTTTATAAGATCAAAATAGTGATGATCCCACAGTACCCAGTACTTGTCAAATAGGATGGATAAATAAATAAATAAATAAATAAATAAAGGACTATCCACTTCTGAGAAGTCTAATCTTCAGGGTTCTCAGGAAAAATGGACACAGCTGCCAGATACTGTCTAGCAAATGCTATTCTAGCCCACCCTTGTGCAATTATGGCTGCTAAGTAGAAGGTCATTGGTGAAAACTCACCAGCTTTTCCGCAGGAAGAGGACAATCTACTTCTGTAATGATTTACATCCTTGAAAGCCAATGGGGATCACTATGAGTTGGAATAGACCCAATGGAAGATTTTTGTTTGTTTGTTTGCTTGTTTTTTTGGTTATTTATGCAATAGGTCAAGTTCTCTGCATAGATTCATTAATGGAGTTAAATATGTGATAAATAATAGGATAAAAAACAACAACTACAAAAAAACCCACAATCTAAATACCCATATACACATGATAGGTATGTCAATATTGGGATCTTTGGAAGCTTTTCTTAAATTATACCTCCTTTCCCTGCTTGAGAACTAAGGCATTTGAAATATGAATCATAAGCTTCACATACAGAGATGAAAGAGCTCCTCTATTACTGATTGAATCTAGGCTGGAGAACATCTGTATCTTTCCAAGGAAAGAAAGACAAAATAAGCAGGTAAGTACTAGAAGTATGTTTCCCCCAAGAGACATGAAGAAAAAAAAAAAAAAAAAAAAAAGAGGATTTTACCCCAATATTTTGCATATACAGAATGAACATTTCTGTCATGGACAAAGTACAATCAGAATGTTCCTTCGAAGCCAGAGTGGCAGACTTAATTTCCCATACTTTGGACCTGTTATCAACGAGGATCTGTCCCTGGAGAAAGACATACTTGGTAATGTAGAGGTTCAGTGAAAAAGAGGAACACTTTCAACGAGACGGACTGACACAGTATCTGCAACAATGGGCTCAAGCAGACCAACCATTGTGAGGATACACAGGAATGAGTGGTGTTTTGCTTTGTTGGACTTAGGGTTACTGTGGGTTGGAACCAACCCCATAGCACCTAACAACAAAAATATATTGTATTTTAGATACATCTCTAAGAATTAAATTTTAATTCATCAATTCTAAGCAGAGTTTACAAGAACTATTAAATTTTATACGAGTGACTATATATATTCTTTTATTTCATGGATTTCTAATTGATTATTTATCATATCCACCTATACTTACAGCATTTCTGTTTTCATTTATTTTAATTTCATTTTCTCTTCTGTAAATATTATTCTTTCTTCTGTTTCATTCATCTATACTATTCTAACATGGTGTAGAAATTTCTATTTTATTTCCTTTTTATTAAGGTGAAGTAATCCACTTACCATTTGGCTGGTTCCTTCTAAATTTTGTTTTTCCTCATGAGTTTTGGAATTCCGATATGCAGGCTCATCTCCAGAGAGAGATTTTGCTTTGTGTTATTTTACTGTCTTTCTGTTCAGTCCTTTAATTATTGTATGTTTACCTTTCTTGATCCCACATGGACACCAATCCATAACAGACTCTAATTTTGGTGGCTCTAAAGCATGACCCATCGAGTTACTGAGGAAATTGCTTCTGTAGTCCCTAAACCATAGGGAAGCTCAGGTCACATTCCAACAGAGATTGAATCCATTAGCACTACCTTGCAAGGTATGCAGTTTATGTGAGCTTTAGGCAAAGACAAAGGTCAATTTAAACATTTCCAGCTTCCTTTCAGGGAGCAAGCCCATTGCCATTATTGAGTCAATTCTGACTCATAGTGACCCTTGTAAGACTTCCAAGACTGTAAATCTTTTCCAAAAATAGATTGCTTCATTTTCCTCCCTCAGAGCAGCTGGTGGGTTTCTTGAACTGACCTTTTGGTTAACAGCTGAATGTCTTACCCACTATGTCATCAGAGCTCCTCTTTCAGAGACAGGGGAACCCAATTTTAATCTCTAGATTAAGCAGTGAAGATGCCTCTGGATCTCTTTCTTTTGAGGCAGGTTTAATTACAGTACTCTAGATGATACCATCTCCTGGCCACCTTTGCCTGCTACTAGACAAGAACTCAACAATTGGTAACTTCAGCCTCATTCACTGTTTCAGGCTTCTTCCTCCCACTCAAATAGTTTGGAGATTATGGGTTTGTGGCATGGCTCTGAGTCAATTTTTCCTTCCATCCCCTCTTTTTTGTTGCATGCATGCTTGGGTCAGGGAACTGGAAAAATTGCAGAATATTTCACATATCTTAAAAAAAAAAAAAAAAAAAAACACCTTATTGTTGAGTCTGATTCATAGTAACACTATAGAATAAAGTAGAACGGATCCATAGGGTTTCCAAGGCTGTAAATCTTTGTTGAGCAAACTGCCTCATCTTTTGCCCACAGAATGGCTGGTGAGTTTAAACTGCTGACCTTTTTTTTAGCAACTGAATGCTTATCCACTAACCCACCAGAGCTCCTGTTTCACATATCTTCCATAAACTCACTGCTGTTGAGTCAGATCAGACTCATAGTGACCCTTCCTTGGGTTTCCGAGGCAGTATCACTATTGAAGTAGATTACCCAATCTTCCTTCCAAGGAGTGGCTGGTGGGTTTGAGCCACCAACCTTCTGGTTAGCAGTCAAATGCCTTAGGCAGTATGCCATCAGAGCTCCTTTTACATATCTAGTAAGCATTTATTAATGGAGAGGCCATTCTCTTCTTTGCTTGCTTAGTTTCTCTCTGCTTATAGCACAGGCTCCCAATGACACTCCCTATGTGGAGCAGTAGGTGATTTCTTGGCCAGTGTCCATCTTGGCACCACCTTTTCTGAGGACACTGTGATGAAACTGCCTTCCATTTGCTCACACTGAGTCCATTTTCTCCACTTTCTGTAAGAAATAGCTGCAGCTCCACTTGGATAGAAGCATTTTCAATAGCTTCATGATTCCTTATTTAATTGTACTCCAAAATTGTTCACATAGAGCAAGGCAAATCATTGTAACCTTTTCTACCAAAAAAAACAAAGTCCATGCCATCAAGTAAATTCCAACACATAGTGACTTCCATTTGGTTTCCAAGGCAGTAGATCTTTGTTGAAGTAGATTGCCGCATCTTCTTTCCTCAGAGTGGCTGCTGAGTTTGAACTTCCATCCTCCTGGTTAGCAGTCACATGCTTTAGGCACTGCACCCCCAGACCTCCTTATTCTTTTTCAATAGCAATTGACAGCTTTGAGAAACTGATGTGGGAGTCACTGTATTTCTTTATAATTAGCCACAATAAACCAGTGATTCTACGTGTTCAGCCAGTGCAAACAGCTTTAACACATCTCTTACTTTAATAAGTATGTAGTAATTGACAGGAAAACACACACACACACACACACACACACATCCCACACATGCATAGATGCATACATACATACGTATATAACAACAGAAGCTCTCCAGGAGATTGGAGGGCCTCCATGAAGAGAATACTAGCTTTTTGCTCCTCAATATAAGCCTGCTGAGGAGCAAAGAAATACTCCAATTCATTCCAGAGCTGTGTCTCAAACTCTCTTGAGACCTTTTTTAGCATATTCACTCTGATTGGTAATAGAAGCAAGACTGTGTTTATTTATTTATTTTTTAATTTATTATTATTATTTTTTTGCTCCTCAGCAAAATGTCTATTTGGGAAGTGAAAAGCTAGTATCTTCTTTGTGGAGGCCCTCCAATCTTTTGAAGAGCTTCTGTGAGTGTTGTTCAGTCCATATTGTTTACTGATGGAAATCAGGGTGGTGAGCTATTGCATTCATCATTTGGCCAGCATACCAAGATTTGGACAATTTTCCTCTCTTCCTCTTCTCAAGCTGTTTTTATAAAGAGACTGCAAGATTGATATAATCGTTAAAAAGGGGGAACTAGTTAGGCTCATCTTAGGAAGCATGAAGATGAGTGTGTTAGACTGGGTTCTCTAGAGAAACAAAACCAGTAAATCTTATATATAGAGTGAAAGGGAAATTTATCTTAGGAAAATGGCTCACAATATTAAAATAAAGATTCCCAATTGTAGGAAAAGGAGCTCCCATGGTTCAGTTTAATGCTCTTTGGCTGCTAACCAAAAGGTCACACGTTTGAACCCAACAGAAACTTTTTTGGGACAAATTCCTTGTGATCGGCTCTGTAAAGATTACAACCTAGAAAATCCTATGGGGAAGTTCTACATATGTGGTTGCTATGAGTCAGAATCTCCTTGATGGCACACAACAAGAAGAAATTGTACGGAAGATCCATATGTGGGACGAACTTTTGTGCTCCAATGCTAACCTCCAGTTTGCAGATTCAAACCCACCAAATGTGTAGAATGTGTGTGCAGTGCAGTGAATTACTGCTTATGGCTTTTCTTGTAACTCCCACAGAATTACTAGGTGGGACCATGAAGAAAAGGTGTATGGAACTCTGATGTTAGAATTGGTTAGTTTTATCACTCTGCCAGCCTTGAAATGAACCCTCCTAGAAGGAGAGAGGGGATCTCACTGCCATCAAGAGAGAAGATCTGCAGGTGAAATGGAGTGCACCCTTGGACTTGAGATCCTTGTGTTGGACCTCTTTGGTTGAGAGATGCCCTGGAGGAGTGACATCCTGGAAGAGATACACCAGCAGGGAGACAATGGCAGTGGAACCAAGAAGAACCAGACAGAGCAGTGGATTTACTTGGCCCACAGAGTGAGAAAGCTGAGTGCCTTTGGGCAGGAGGCTTGGTGATGGAGTGGGGTACACATAGGCGTACCTATTGGCAGACATAAAAAAGCTTTTGTAACACTTGCCCAAGCAGGGAAGAGGCCAGGCTGAGAGGCCAAGTACCAGAGAGGCATGTCTGCGGGCACAACAGGGGGGGGGGAAACCATCCTGATTGAAGATTTGTATCCTGAGCAAGTTCCTAAACCTGAGTTGTAGCCTGTTCCTTCCTTAACAAACCCCACAATTGTGAGTATTGTCTGTGAGTTCTGTGTGGCCATTGCAACTAATTATTGAGCCCAGCAGAGAAGTAGTGAGTGCCAAAGAAGGGATGGTTGGTGTCAGAATTAGTAAAATCCTGGAGGGTGGTGGCATGTCTGACTTCATAGGAATAAGCTTTGGGCTGCTAATGGTTATTCTGTCTTCCTCTTGTGGCTATAGAGGAGGTCAGCAGATGCCACCTCTCAGTCCTTTTAGCATTTGGTGTGTGAAGTGAGGTTCATTGTAATGTCATCAGATTTACAGAAGCGTGGGACTTTCTAAGAGAAAGATGGAAGGGGACTAGGGAATGAAACTTGATTCTTAGATGGTTACTTTGGTTGTTGTTACCTGTAATGGCAGAATATAGAGATATTATGCTGCAGCTGAGAGAAAAAAGGTCTGAGGCAAGAGCCAGCTTGATTAAAGGACATAATTGACCCAGAGGCTAGGGCTTTTGGTTACACGCAGCCAAAGGCCTAAGGCCATGTGCAAAGACGGGGAAGATGGTCAAGGTCAAGAGATGAAACTAGAATGTCTTAAAAAGGATTATGTGTTTTGGATTGTGTGTTTAACTGAATGTACTATGGATATTGAATATTCCCTTACCTAGTTGTATGTTAGAAATGAATAATGAGTGTGGATAACAGAAAATATAAGTCCGCCTGCAGCCAATACTTGATTGGATATGTGAAAAAGGGAAATAGAATTTGCCCAGATGAAACACAGGTTTTTATTTCAAGCCCTGTGTGTAAAGTATAGGGAGTTTAGTTAGAAAATCTGAGCCCTACCCGGAACTACTGATAGAAGAGAAGCTTGGCATTGGAAGACAGGATCTGCAGAGAGAAAAAAAAAAAAAAAGGTGACTGTTAGGCTTTTTGAATTTTGACCAAGAGGTTAGGTTTCAGGTGCATCGAGGCAGGAAAGTCATGACCTATGAGAGAAATCTCTTCCAGGACTGAAAGTTAAAGGAATCTGGTGAGTAGAAGGCCTTGTGTGCTGCTCACTTGTGACCACCTGGTCCACTAGAGTGGAAGTAGGGGAAGTGCAGCCATGAAGAAACAGGCTGAGTTTTGTATTTTTGACCAAGGCCATGAAGGCTAGGGAAGAGAGGAAATGCTGGCTGGTCTGAAGTGCCAGGAGCTATGAGTCTATGGGCATTGAAATAGTCTCTGAGGACTAAGAATGAGAAAGTGAGAAGGTTCTGGCTGATCTGAAGTGAAGGGAAGAGTGTGTGACTCCCAAACTTGCAGCTAGTGCCCATGATCTAGCTGGAATGGCTAGGGCTGAACTCACCACAACTGGACTGACTGAAGAAGATGTTTGACACTGAGCTGATGTTACATTGCTGAATGGCTGTCTCTGAGCTGGACTTTGCTTAATTATGAATGTAATGTTCAAAGTTCCAAGCACAACAGAAGCTTCTTCAGAGAGAAAGGAAAATGCTTATCTCCTCTGTGTATTAGTTTGATAGGGATGGACAGATTAGGAATTGGCTATTTAAAATGGGGGAGATATAAGCATAAAGTGGCTGGCTTACATACTTTCATAGGTGTGCTTATTCTTAAAATGATTGTGAAGAGGATGTCAATTTTTGATATATGAAAGAGAGAATGGCTAGAAAAGCCAGAGGGTGACCTGTGGTACAGTGAATTACTTGGTATGGCTCTACTAACCATTATTGCTTTTGCTGTTGTGTGCCGTCAAGTAGGCCCTGACTCATAGCGACCCTTCCTTGGGTTTCTGAGGCAGTATCACTACAGAAGTAGATTGCCCAACTTTCCTTCCAAGGAGTGGCTGGTGGGTTTGAACCACCAGCCTTTGGGTTAGCAGTCAAGTGCCTTAGACACTACGCTACCCAAGTAATTCCCACAGAATTACTGCGTGGGACCATGCAAATAAGACATATGGAGCTCTGATATTGAGACTGGTTACTTTTGTCACTCTGCCAATCTTGAATTGAGCCCTCCTAGAGGAAGAGAGGTTGGGCAATCCTACTTCTGTAGTGATACTGCCTCAGAAACCCAAGGAGGGGTCTCTATGAGTCGGGGCCTACTCAACCACAAACAACAACAAGAGGAAGAGAGGGGATCTCACTGACATCAAGGGAGTAGAGCTAGAGGTGACAGGCAGTGTGTTCTTGGACCCAGGATCCCTGCCCTGAACCTCCTTGGCTGAGAAACATCCCGGAAGAGTGATATCCCAACAGAGAGATGCTCTAGCAGAGAGATGGTGGCAGTGCAACCAAGAGGAACCAAACAGAGTGGTGGGTTTACCTGCGGCACAGAGTGAGAAAGCTGAAGGTTGCTGACAGAGTGGGGTGCACATAGGTGTAGCTATCGGCAGAGCTATAAAAGCTTTGTAACACTTGCCCAAGCAAGGCAGAGGCCAGGCCAAGAGGCCGGTCCAGAGAAGTATGTCTGAGGGCACAGCAGAGGGGAGAATGTCCTGATTGAAGAATTGTATCCTGAACAAGTTCCTGAATCTGATTTGTTGCTGCTACTTCCCTAATAAATCTCACAATTCTAAGTATTTTCTCTAAGTTCTGTGTGGCCATTGCAACTAATTATTGAACCCAGCAGAAAAGTAGTGAGTGCCTGGGGAAGGATGGTTGGTGTCAGAATTAGTAAAAGTCTGAAGGGTGGTGGCATGTTTGGACTCATAAGAATAAGCCTTGGGCTGTTAATGTTGATTCTGTCTCCACTTTGAGGAGATAGAGGAGGTCAGAAGATGTGTCTTCCCAACACAATGTAACACACTGCCGTCAAGCTGGATCCAACTCATAGCGACCCCTCCTTGGGTTTCTGAAGTGATATCACTATGGAAGTAGATTGCCCAAGCTTCCTTCCAAAGAGTGGCTGGTGGGTTTGAACTTCCAGCCTTCTGGTTAGCAATCACATGTCTTAGGCACTGTGCACCAGAGATCCCTCCTAGTCTTTTCAGTGCTGTATTATATTTCATTGATGCACCAGTCTATAATCAAATCATTGACAAATATGGAAACTATTCAGTCTATATTAGTTGAATTCAAGCATAAATATGTAAAATCTGATGTAGATTTTTTAAATTATGAATTTCATTGTTGTGAGATATTTTATTGAGGGTGTTAATTCTATAAGTATAGATTAATTATTTCAATATATATTACTGTAGATAAGCTCCTAGAACACAATGATCCATTGAGGGTTAGCTCCGAGAGACAGTGCTCATTGTCCAGTTGATGTCACTGGATTATATCTCTACCTCAAGTTGTTCTCAACTTGCCCTAGGAGAACTGAGGAAATGGCCTTTTAGTCTATTCTAAAAAACATAAAATTTTCTTGGAAAGATTTTGTATGCCATCACCCATTTGTCAGTTTCTGTGTAGACTTGCGTGTTGCTATAAAACACTGGAAGCTATGTCACTGGTAATTTAAATACCAGTAGGGTCACCCATGGTGGAAAGGTTTCAGTGAAGTTTCAGAGTAAGAAGAAAAACCTGGTTGTGAAATGTACCCAATGAAAACCTTACAGATCACAATACATCATTGTCTGCTTCACTTGCTTCAAACATGGTATCAGAAGGGATCAATTGCCAGAAGATGACATCATGTTTGGTGAAATAAAGAGCCAGCAAAGGTATGGGAGATGCTCCATGGGATGGATTAGCACATTAGCTGCAAAAACAGACTCAAATATGCTAGTGATTGTGAGGAGTACCCAAGGCAAGACAACACATTGTTTTGTTGCATATAAGGTTGTCATAAGCTTCAACTGAGTTGATGATAACCAACAAAATCAACACACTTTATAGGAAGGCAAAGTGTTCAAGATATGGTGATGTAATTTTCTAAGAACATAGAGTTCAAAAGGGAAACCTCTGGGAATACATTTCAGAGCAAAAGCTGAATCAATAAGTTCAAATTATAATTGTATAAGTAGAAAACAAAACAAACTCATATTGCAGACTTATATCTGAGTTCTTGATGCACATGTTTTAGACATGAGGGGCAGGCATATGTTTAAGGAGCTCTGGTAGCGTAGTTCCTAAGGCACTTGACTGCTAAGAAGAAGGCTGGCGTTTCAAACCCTCCAGTCACTCCTTAGAAGGAAGGTTGGGCAATCTCCTTCCATAGTGATACTACCTCAGAAACCCAAGGAGGGGTCACTGAGTCAGGTACAAGTCAATGGCCCATAACAACAACAACAACAACAATATATACTGATATAATTATGTGGATTATTTATCTACTGTTATGCAACTATAAACATGCTTATTCACCACAATACTTATTGAATCTGTAACCTGAGCAAATAATCAAAAAATGTGGACTATATGAAGAATGCAGCATCAGCACTGGAGGAAGATTTTAACAACCTGCAATATGCAGATGACACGACCTTGCTTGCTGAAGTGAAGATGACTTGAAGCCCTTACTCATGAAGATTAAGGACTACAGTCTGCAGTATGGATTATACCTCAACATAAATAAAATAAAATAAAAAAAACTTCAAAACTGGACCAATCAGCAACAACAAAATAAATGGAGAAAAGATTGACATTGTCAAGGATTTCATTTTACTTGGATCCACAGTCAATGCCCATGGATGCAGTGGTCAAGAATTCAAATGACATATTGCATTAGGTGTAGCTGCTGCAAGAACCTCTTTAAAGTGTTTGAAAGCAAAAATGTCATTGGGAGACAAAATGTGCCTGCACCAAGCCTTGGTATTTTCAATAACTTCATATACATTTGAGAGCTGTATTATAAATAAGGAAGGCTGCAGAAGAATTGATGCATTTAAATTGTGGTGTAGGCAAAAAATATTGAATGTACTGTTAGAAGAAAAAATCCATCTTGTAAGCAGTACAGTTGGAATGCTCCTTAGAAGTGAGAATGGCCAGACTTCATCTCTCATACTTTGGTCCTGTTGTCAGAAACGACCAGTCCTTGGAGAATGATATCATGCTGGGTAAAGTAGAGGGTCAACAAAAAAAAGGGAAAACTGTAGAAAATGTCTGTGACAAAGCGCTGAAGCAGGCAGTGATTATGCTGCTGGTGCAGGGCTAGGTAGTGGTTCATTCTGTTGTAAGTAGGGTCAGTATGAGTCAAAAACAAGTTGAAACCACCTAACAATAACAATAACATAAAACAAATTGTCTCATAATTAACAGGTTAAAACAACAGAAAATAAATAAAAATCTCAACTTTCTGTGGATTCAGAATCCAGATGCAATTTAGCTGGGGTCAATAGCTCATGTTTTAACACAAGACTGAAACCAAGCGGGCAGATGAGGTTGCAGTCATTTCAAAGCTTGGCTGAGAAAGACTCTGCTATCAAGTTAACTCTGGTACCTCTTGACAAATTTCAAAATTTCCAGTTTGCTGGAGACTCGGAAGGAAGGTTGGGCAATCTGCTTCCGTAGTGATACTGCCTCGGAAACTCAAAGAAGGGTCGCTATGAGTCGGGTCCAACTCAATGGCACGTAACAACAATAACAATAGCTGGAGACTTTGGTACCTTGACACATGGGACTTTTTTTTATGGACTATTCACAACAAGGAAGCTGGCTTCCCCCAGACTGAGGGAGCTGAAAGAATAAGAAAGGACACACAA
>NW_006922498.1:410098-428690 GCF_000298275.1 Orycteropus afer afer | reverse complement strand
TCTTCAAATCTGCCATATTTAATTCATTGGTAGTTAGTCAGTCCAGTTCATATTCCAGGGTCTGTGAATATTCAATGGCTTGAATATCAGGAGACGAGGATTAACTTTTTTGTTTTTTACTCCCATATCTCACTTTCTCCATCTTCGTTCAGCCTCAGCATACTCATTTTAAGGAAACTGTTGCATTTAATTAAGGGAGCCATATGTGGCACAAATGATTAAGTACTAGGTTACTAACTAAAAGGTTAGTGGTTTAAATCCACCCAGAGAAACCTGAGAAGGAAATTCTGGTGATTTGCTTACAAAAGTGCATAACTCGGAAAATCTTATGGAGCATAGTTGTGCTAACCATGAATCATAATCAATTTGATGGCAACTGAATTGTCTCTTTTTCTTCTATTTTTTGTTTAACATCTAAGAGTTGACAAAGAAGGTGCAGGAATTACATTCCTAAGCAGTTTCTTCAAATATGGTCTATTTTTTAAAAAATGTTTTAAATTTTTAAAAGGTAAAAATTAAAACAACAAAACAGAACATATGACAGAGATCCTATGTCATCAGCAAAGCTTGTGGTATTGGCTATCTTGTCTTATACTGAAAAAGCTCACCAATTTCAATCTAATTTTATCTTTTAGAATGAATAAATGATAAAAAATAAAATTTATTGCCAAATACAATTTATAAAATTAATTTTTAAATTAATATAGAACAGTAGAGGAAAGGAAAAATAACCATTTTCTTGTTATAGTTGTATTCCAAGTGACACAAATTAATAAATAATCTGAAGTCCAATTTTACTCACTTTTCTTTTTAAATCAGTTCTCCATTCAACAATTCATACACATTTTGTTTCATATCGTTGATTGCAATACCCATAACGCAACATCATCCCACTTCCTCCATGTGTCTTTGTCCTTGGGAAAATGCTGAATTTTGATATCTAATAGTTGATTGTCATAAGGATTCCACACTTCCCTGGTGTTATTATGTACTTTACAGGCCTGTCTATCGTTTGCCTGAAAATTGAGCAATTGATGTGAGTTCATTTCCAGCCTGAAGGCTGACTAAGGTCCATAGCCTTGGGGATACCACCAGTCCTTATTGGATCAGTAAGCCTGGTCTTTTTTTTTATAATTTTTAAGTTTTTTTTCCCCCTACATTTTTCTCCCACCCTATCCAGGAGCTTGTGATGTGATTCCTTTCAGAGAAGTTTGTAGTGGTAGCCAGGCACAATCTAGTTCTTCTGGTCTCAGGGTCATAGAGGTAGAGGTTGGTGTGGTCCTGTAGTCCTTTGGACTAATTATTTCTATGTATCTTAGATTTTCTTCACTCTTCCTTGCTCTGGACCAAAGAGACCAATAGTTGTACCTTAGATGATTGGTCACAAGCTTTTAAGACCCCAGTCATTATTCATCAAAGTAGGATGTAGAACATTTTCTTTGTGGACCTATGTTGTGCCAACTGACCTTGATATCATCTGAGATTATGGATAAGAGGCCACAGGCCCAGTGACTCATTGTCTCAATTTTTTCTCATTTTCAAGTTCCCTAACAGGTGGCATAGTGCCTAAGGCACTTGACTGCTAACCAGACAGTTGGTGGTTCAACTCCACCAGCCACTCCTCAGAAGTAAGATTGAGCAATCTTCTTCCATAGTAATACTGCCTCAGAAACCCAAGGAAGTGTTGCTATGAGTTGATGACTCAACAGCATATAACAATAAAAACAATAACAGTGCATTTATTTCAATATGAATCACATCAGATGGTTTAATAACTAGTCTAATATTTGTGTACATGGAACTTACAGGACAAAAAAGCTAATCCAGAGAAATCCCAAAGGAAATAATAGCAGTTGATATTTGGACTAAATTTAGAAAAGTGAATTCACACATTTATTTCTCTAGGTAGTTAAGCTGTTTGACACATCTCAGTAGAGGAATCATCCTAAAAGGAAGAGAGAACTGAAACCATTGAGTTTCTAAGAGCAAGATTCAATAAAACCCCTGCATATTGTCTGGGGGTGGGGAGGAAGAAGATAAGAAGTTAACGGTTATTGACTATTTAATATTAATTGAGTTGTTGTTGTTGTTATGTGTCCTCAAGTCGGACCCAACTCATAGCGACCCCTCCTTGGGTTTCCAAGGCAGTATCACTACAGAAGTAGATTCCTCACATTCCTTCTGAGGAGTGGCTGGTGGGTTTGAACCACCAGTCTTCTGGTTAGCAGTCAAGTGCCTTAGGCACTATGCTACCAGGGATCTTGTATAATTTTGAAAGAGCATTATATTTAATGAAAATATGTTGAAATCTTAAACCAAATTTTACCTACTGCTAGGTGCCCATGCAAAGGAGTGCTGATGGTACAATGCCTAAGACATTTGATGGCTAACCAGAAGGTTGGCAGTTCAAACCCACGAGACACTCCGCAGAAGGAAGAAGAAGCAATCTACTTCCTTAGAGATTCACCACCTTGGAAAGCCAGTGGGGATCACTGTGAGTTGGAATCAGCTCCATGGCAGTGGGTTTTTGAGCCCATGCAAGCTCCATGAAGGTTGGGAAACATGAAGTACTGTTCCACTTTCCTTCTCTTTTGTCTTATGCTGTGATCCTTAGGAAACCTAGGGCTTTGAAGGAAACAAAAGAGATTGCTCTTTTTTTGTAGGTTAATAGGATTTTCAAAATCAGGAAATACAAATAATTTTCTTAACAAATTAATTTTGATTATATTAGCTGTTGTTCTTGTTATGTGCCGTGGAGTCAGACCGTACTCATAGTGACCCCTCCGTGGGTTTCCGAGGCGGTATCACTACGGAAGTAGATTGTCCCATCTGCCTTCCGAAGAGTGGTTCGTGGGTTTCAACCTCCAGCTTTCTGGTTAGCAGCCAAGTGCCTTAGGCACTAGGCCACCAGAGCTCCCATATTAGTTATTAGTTCCCACTAAATGTAAACCAAACCAATGCAAATGTAAAGTATAATGATATTTGGAGAGAGAACTGAGTTTCAGTTTCCTGAAGCTTAGAGCATCATAAAAATACTAAATCCTATGATGTGACACACAACATGCATTACAATCAATTTTTCATTGTTAGAAGAATCACAGGTTGGAGGTTTTAAGATATTCATTATATACCTGCATATTCTCTTTGTTGAATTGTGTCTTCTATTTCTTTCCTTTCCTAAAAGTTCCTTCTGGTCTTTGAGCTAAATAGTAGTTAAATTGCTTAGTTATTTTACAATACTTACCTTCCTGTATATATATTTCTTAAAATCAAATTCACTTTTATGTTTGATTTTTTTAAAAAAATTAAATAGAAAATATAATTTAGTAATTAAATAAATCTTATGTGTGACACACTCACATTGTCTCAGAGGTGTTCCTAAGATCCCAAGCAGCCCAAGAACTAAACTGAAGATTCCAAGCAATGGCTTCAACCCATATATGGGTGCTAGGTCTATCTAGTCTGATTGAACTTCACACATGAGATGCTCACAAAGCATTGCTAAATGAAAGCTACTTAATTACTTACAGAAAGCAAAAGGAATAATTGCATGACAAGCTGGTCCCTCTTGGTTCTAAAGCTATCCAGAAAGGATACTTTCACCCTCACTTTGCACCATAGGTGAGAAAAGTGTAAAACCCTTCCCCAGTAAATATTGTACTCCAGGGGTTACATGACTTGCTACATGGAATGTAATGTAGATATTCCTGCCACACACCTAAGGAAGAGATGTCTGCGTACCAGTTAGAATTTATTACATTAGCTCTGCTGCATATCTAGACAAAAAATTGGATTTCGAGGTGGGCTCTTATTTGTCCTAAAGGCTAAAAATAACAGCAGGAGGAGGAACAGAAAGTAACTATAGCCAATGTTCATTCCAAAGGACTCCCTCCACTCAGCTGACTTTCTCTTTTCTAAATAAAATATTCTTAGTGATTAATGATCACATATGAAGATAAATTATGCATGTTTTCAAATTCGCTTAAAATACTAACTGTCCTTGAATCTACTTACTCAACACCAATATTATCACTACCACTAATAATATGTTTTTGTAATTTAGGTTTTAAAATGCATTACTATACTATGCTTTTTTAAGGAGCTCTGGTGGCATAGTGCCTAAGGCATTTGATTACTAACCAGAAGGCTGCTGGTTGAAACCCACCAGCCACTCCTTGGAAGGAAGATGGGGCAATCTCCTTAAAGATTTACTGCCTCAGAAACTCAAAGGGTGTTGTTATGAGTTGGAGTGCACTCTATCACAGTGAGTTTGTTTGTTTGTTTTTTAATACTATGCTTTTTTAGGGAATCATATGTTTAAGATTTATAATTTATGAATATGTATTATGAACCAATTTACAAATACTTATTTTATTTTATTAACAAATCTATAGGAGCTCTGGTAGCATAGAGCTTAAGACATTTGACTCCTAACCAGAAGACTGGAGTTCAAACTCACCAGCCACTCCTTGAGTAGAAGATTGGGTTATCTACTTCTGTAGATAGTGTCTTGAAAAGCCAAGGAAATGTCGCTCTTAGTCTGATCTGACTCAAGAGCACTGAGGTTTTTTTTTTTTTTTTTTTTTTAACAAACTTAAAAATTGCTATTTTATGTCTGTATTTCAATATGTAGAGCTGTTCAGATGTTAAGTAACTGTGTTGCTAGACCTTAAATCTATTCTTACAAATATACTACATCAATGATAAGAATAATAAATGGTAATAAGGCTTTTTATCCATTTTCTTACATATCATAAAATGCAGTTATTCAAATGAATTCTTTTGATGCTATACTCTGATTTCACTGTTACATAGGAAAGAACATAGAACATTGACCAAACCAAAAAAAAAAAAAAAAAACTCACTGCCAAGGAGTTGGATCCGACTCATTGCAACCCCTCCTTGGGTTTCCAAGGCAGTATAACTATGAAAGTAGATTGACCAATCTTCCTTCCAAGAAGTGGCTGGTGGGTTTGAACCACCAGCCTTCTGGTTAGCAGTCAAATGCCTTAGGCACTACACCAGCAGAGCTCTCAAAACATTGACCACTGACCCTTAATTGTTTTTGTCCAGAAGAAAAATATGTCAAATCCACTGACATTTCTTTAGTAAAGAAGTAAATCCACCCATTGACTTGAGTTGATTCCAACTCACAGCTACCACTTTTAGATGTCCAAGGCTATAAATCTTTACAGAAGTACATTTCCTTGTCTACCTCCTGTAGAGCAACAGGTAGGTTTGGACTACTGACCTTCTAGTTAGCAGCCAAATGTCTTACCTATTATGCCACCAGAGCTCCTTAAAGAACTAAAAGGAGGCAGATATCACTAAATCCACTTATATATCTATTTATTTATTTTTAAATAAGTACATTTCAGAAAAGATTAGTTATTTAATCAGAGTCATATGACTAACCTGGCAAGACTAGGAAAAAAAAAAAAAAAAACTTGAGTCTCAACTCAAGTTCACTCATTTTTCCCCTGAGTTACACCTTAGAACTATGTATATTCAATGGAGAGTTTCAATTTATGAAGAATGTCAATCTACTTATGAAACAGTGATAAAAAACATTTTTTACAATATTAAGAAAAAAAAGCTTTATCTTCAAGAGGTAGAAAATTTCATCTTCCTCAAACACTTTTAGCAATCTTTGGGACCCATTAGATTCACCATAGTTGTCCTGATCATTTGTTCTTCAGGGGATGTTGAAAGCTGTTGGAAGTTAAAAATAAAGGCTCCTGAGTTGCTAGAGGGCAATCTACTTTCAGCAAGAAGTTGACTATTTGGAAAATTTATCTTATCTTTACTTAGTAATGACATTTTTATTTTTATTTTATTTAAGAAGAAAAATAATGGATTCGGTTTTATAAAATTGATAAAATGTATGCAACAAGATTTTTGGTGTATTTTTACATTAGTATTTTTTATAATTGTACAAACTCCTCATTTACTATGAGATACTCATTCTCTCATACTAGAATAAGGAAGAATATGGACAAAGTTTAAGTCAATGAATCATGACATACTGGAATGGCAAGAGTCTCTGGTTTGATGTGGGGGGTGATCTTGTATCCTCCATAATCTAACTTGGTTGACAAGTTGTTTCTTTTTCTTTTTACATTTTCAATTAGATCATCTAATATTCCTAGACTATGTGACTACAAAAATAAATACAATACTTCTCATGATCTGAAGGTCCAATAATCTAGCAGAAGTAAACTAGTGAATGTTGTTGTTGTTGTTCAGTGCCCTCGAGTCATTTCCGACTCATAGCGACCCCATGCACAGCAGAACGAAACACTGCCTGATACCGCTCCAGCCCCACAATCCCTGCTACACTTGATCCCATCATTGCAACCACTGTGTCAATCCATCTCATTGAAGACCTCCCCCTCTTTCGTTGACCCTCCACCCTACCAAGCATGACATCCTTCTCCAGGGAATGGTCCCTTCTTATAACATGACCAAAATAGGTGAGATGAAGTCTGGCCATTCTTGCTTCCAAGGAGCATTCTGGCTGCACTTCCTCCAGGACAGATCTGTTAGTTCTTTTAGCAGTCCATGGTACTTTCAGCATTCTTTGCCAGCACCACAACTCAAAAGCATCAACTCTTCTTCAGTCTTCCTTATTCATTGTCCAGCTCTCACATGCATACCAGGTGATTGGAAATATCATGGCTTGTGTCAGGCACAACTTAGTCCTCAAGGAGATATCCTTGCTCCTCAGCACTTGAAAAAGTTCCTTCGCAGTTGACTTTCCCAGTGCTACATGTTGTCTAACGTCCTGACTGCTGCGTCCATTGGCATCGATTGTAGAACCAAGCAACGTGAATTCTTTGACAACCTCAATCTTCTCTCCATTTATTGTGATGCTGCTCCTTGGTCCAGTTGTGAGGATTTTTGTTTTCTTTATATTGAGATGTAATCCATACTGCAGACTGTATTCTTCAACCTTCATCAGTAGGTGCCTTAAGTCATCCTCACTTTGAGCAAGAAAAGTTGTATTGTCTGCACATCTCAGGTTGTTAATGATTCTTCCTCAGGTTTATATAAATTAGGACTGCAAGCACGCAAGCAAGCGTGTTACAGAAGCAAGATAAAATGCCAGGTTATTGTTTAGGGAATATTAATGGTCAGCTTACTATTTATTTTAAGGAAGATTGGTGGTCAGCTTATTATCAGAACGGAAACACAATCCGGAGTGAGGGTTCTCAATTTGGAGAATTTCTGTTGGCAGGATGTGGGCCCCTAACTCTTGGAAATACTATTAACATGGCTCTCAGGGAAAGGAAGATTAGCAGGGCTTTCAGGGAAAAGGAAGGAGGGAGTGGGTTTCTCAGGGATGTGTGGTTTAGCAAGGAAGAAGGGAGTGGGTTTCTCACAAGAATTGCAAAATAGAATCATCTACTTCATTCCCTATTGTTTTTGTTTGGGAATCAAATCTTTGATTCATTATTTATTTCCTGAGCTTTGAGAGCCTCTTACTGGGTTCTGAGAACCATGAGTTTTACAGCCCAATCTTATTTTGTATGAATTTGATTAGGACATTTAGTATGCAGGGTCCAATAATGAGGGCGAGTAGAAGTAACACTAGAGCACCTATTAGGCTGGTGACAAGGGTTGTTGACAATGGAGAACAGTCAAATAAATTTTGGTACCAATCACTGTTTGTGTCCAGATTATCTTGTCTTTCTTTTACACTTTTCTGTACTATGGCTAGTGTTTCTTTGATTTCTCCTGTTTTATTAGTATAGAAACAACATTCTTCCCCTAGAGTAGCACATACCTGGTTTAAGAATAGCAAGTCTAGTCCTCTTCTATTTTGTAAGCTTACTTCAGCTAGGGATTCAATTTGCTCTGAGAGTTCTGAAATAGAGAACTCTAGTCCGCTTAAATTTATGTTGATGCTTTGGGCTAGTCCTCTCAAGCCCTGATCTTCAGTGATAAAGGCTGGGATTCCTGTGGCTGCAGATCCTGCAATTCCTAATCCCACAAATAGAGGAATTAATGTAGGAACTCTTTTATGCTTAGGGTATTCTGGGACCATTAATAAAGCTAGGCCTTGGTCTCCTTCATATACATCAATTCACAGTAACACATATATTAAGGTGCAAAACACTGGTTTTGCAGAAATACTAAATGCATAACTGGATAGACAGGTGTCTAGGCCAAATGAGAAAGAAATTCAAGTGCTTGGGGAAGGCAGGGATATACATAGAGGTTCCATTGTATGTTATAACAATGGTCTGGTTATTATAGGTAGTAAATCAGGATTGAGACAAATCATAGAGAAGAAATAAAACAATTTCCATGTCTCTGTAAGTCTCCTAATGGGAGGTGCATCTTATGAGAAATACAATCTATGTTAGAAAAGGAAGGTATAGATTGGACTCCTAAACCCACATAAAAGGGGCGTTTAGGGTTAAGGCACAGCCAACAATGCTGAGCTAATTCAGGATTTGAGTTGTTTAAGATGGTAAGGGTGCTAGACAATAAATGGAACAAGGGGGTCTCAAAACACATGTGATCAGTAGGATTAATTGGGGGGTCACGTTCACGAAAGTCTTAACTTGAGGGGATGTTTAAGATCCTTGAAGGTCTGCCATTGGGAGTCAGGAGGTGCCGACTTCAGATGTGTGTGATGAATCCACTGTGTGAGGCCAGGTCTTCCACTTCCATGACTGTTGTTATTGTTGTTATGTACTGTTGAGGGGTACCCGACTCATGGAAACCCCTCCTTGGGTTTCTGAGGCAGTATCACTACAGAAGTAGATTGCCCCATCTTCCTTCTGAGGAGTGGCTGGTGGGTTTGAACCGCCAGCCTTCTGGTTAGCAGTCAAGTGCCTTAGGCACTACACTACCAGAACTCCATGTATAATCAAAACTACAGTGCAAGGTCCCTTCCAAAGTGGGGTTAATCATGTAACAATGTGTCCTTTCATAAGGACCAGTTCCCCTGGCTGATAACAGTGTAAAAGTCAGGATCCAATCTCCTGGATGGAAGCTATGAAGGTATTATCTGTAGGACACAACAACCTGCTGGAAGTAAACTGGTTAATAATTTGCAGTGTTGCAGACAAAGTTTGTACATGTTTTAAAATACTTAACTCTTTAACAATTTGAAGGCCTCCCTTTCCTGCATAACTAGGATACCAACACTCTAGAAAATGGTCTCTCATATTATGTTTAATATGAGCTTAACTTAAGCCTGCTTCTGGGGGCAACACAGATCCATTATAGGGTGACAAGTAAAAGATTTATCTAAGATAAGTTAGTCTCTTGGCATATTTAATCAGTGTCTTCTTAAATGTGTGTTTTATTTTCTTAATTTTTCTTGTTAATAGGTTAGTCCTGTTACTTGTTGGACTTTTTAAGATGTAAATTATGAGATTTACATCTCATAATTATTCTGAATTACATCTCTCATAATTATTTTGAACTGAGACTAGTAAAGTAAACTGGGGATAATTTTAATAGGGTTTACTCATCTCTGCTGTTTTTCTGTACTTCAGGGAAGGTTTTCACCCATCCAGTGAAAGTATCTATAAATACTAACAGGTACTTGATTTCTCAGGAGTTTATAAATTTTACCTGCCAGTCCTCACATAGGCTCAGTCCTCTCTGAATTCTTCTTATCACTGGAGGTGGAGTGCACTTTGGATTGTTTCTGGTATAGGTCAAGTAGTCTCATGTAACCTTTTGGATGATTTTGTACAGATCCAGTCCTGCAATAAGTTTACTCAGTCAAGTATACAGGGTATCTTTTCCTATAGCAAGTGCTGGCTGTAGTGACAGTTCTTTTAGTACCTTCTGTAGTCCATAGCAGCAGGTAATTGCAGGAGGTTGTCTGTAAGGCCCATGTCTGGTCGGGATTAACATTCACCTGGATTTTGTTAGTTGAGAAAATAACTTGAGTATTTAGTTTGGTTATTAAGTCTTATTCCAACAGAAGAACAGGTATTAAGGTATGTATAAAAACTTCAAGTTAGTATAGTACTCCCAATATGGCATTCAAGAGGTTGAAGAACATTTTTACATTACTGAAATTCCAGTAATGCTCATAGTCTTTTGGGACCAAGGACCCTTGGGGGTATTTAGGACTGAGGTTTCCTCTGTGCCCAGCAGATATTTGATGATTTGATGGGCTGCTTTCCCACAGTTATTGCTACCCAGGCTCCTTGTAGGAGATAGGAATTTGTTCAATCTGCAACGGAGACCCTGGGCCCCATCATTCTTGATAACTGTTAGCTGTGTTTATCACCTGTTGGGCCTCTTTTGGTAGCTCACTCTGGACACTCCTTTTCTCAGTGCCCATTTTTCTTGAAGTAAGCACACTGTTGAGTCCCCAACTTTGTTGGTTGGCCTCCTGGAGCAGGAGCTTTATTCTCTCCCCTTCTATGCATTGGGAGCCCATGAGGACTTACTCAGTATGATTGGTTTCATGACAGGTCTCCCTGGGCAGAAGACAGCAAGGCAGTCTGTTGGTTCATGTCACCTTGTTTCTGTTTCTCCTGCTCCTGGTCCTGGTTATTATCGCCCTTGAAAGTAACCTCTACAAATTGAGAAGTATTTATACCCAGGCCCCCTTCTAGTTTTGGCATTTGGGTTGGTGTCAGTACATTGATGCTAAGTTTTATATACCCATTTGAGGAGAGCAGAAGGATTTTCCTTGAGGCTTTGTTGTACTTCCTGAACCTTTGAATTTGCTTTTGGGCCCCCTTTTTTGGAGAACTTTGACAATGTACTCCAACCTTGTTCTATTCTCTGGGTTATTGGGATCTCACTCTGGATATGTTCCTGGTGGTTGTGGCCCCTAGCTAGGTTTTTAGGCTGGAGGTTATGAAGTCTGTTGGATTCTACTCTAGCTTCCTCTGATACCATCTGCCTTTCTTCAAGGGCAAGGTAGTTAATAACAGATTAATGTAAATCAGCCAACATGAATGGCACCTGAGTCTAAACAAAACCTCCAGGGTTTTCTTCATGATTTTAACCAACTGGAACCTGCTGTAATGGGTATTGCCCTGATGGATCTGGTCTAGACCCGTGGCCAAATTTTTACATTATTCTGAGTATGTGTTTGGAGATCATTTTCTGAGGGGCAGATGGGGAAGAATGGAATTAAGGTAAGGGTCTTTAGAGTCCTGAAAGACACTCTTAAAATCCATTTCTCCTCTAGATAGCAACCTTACCTTACTGTTTTTATGTGAACTCTTGTTTTGAAGCAAGGTAAGGAATAACTTTAGATGAAATGGTTCTTCCCACCTTTGATGTCTAACTGGATGTTATTATAGTTCAGACCTCCACTTTCTGACCGTATCAGAAGTCAGAACTATGATATCATCCAGCTGAGACTCACCAATACTGTGGTCAGATGGTGTTAACAGAAAAATACCAATTATTATTATTATCATTTTTAATATGCTCAAAACCAAAATGAGCTTAGTTTCTCATAATACAGCCAAGAGGCTCCATTCTGGTACAAAATCTTGGTTACTCAATTTCTAATCACACCGCTATTCACTTAATCACACTTACATTCACTTAATCACACTTACATTCACTTAATCACACTTATATTCACTCAAAATTGTTTCACTGGTGCCATGTACACACACTTTGTACACACAAATAAATCAAGCAAAATCTGACCAAAATAGTAATGTCTCAGCTGTGGAGGTGATCATAATTAAAGTTACTTATTAAGTATTAAAATTTCAACTTCCTTGTCAGCTAGAAGCCAGATCAGAATTGAGCGGGTTTGGACTAAGTTTAACTAAATATCACTAGAAGGATGTAATCAATATTATTCAATTTTACATGGAGAAAAACATTTCAATCAGTCTATGTTGTTTTGATAATTTACAAAGATAAAAAATTTCCCCACAAAATTAGCTCATCTATTTTTAAGAAATAAGCATGTGGTTAAACAGGAACTATCAGGCATTACTATTAAAAATGTCATTTGATAAGTTTAGGGTAAGAATTTAAAATCTGTTTCTCCTCTAGATAGCAACCTTACCCTACTGTTTTTATGTGAACTCTTGTTTTGAAACTAGGTGAAAAATAACTTTAGATGAAACAGTTCTTCCCACCTTTGATGTCTAACTGGATGTATTATTGTTCAGACCTCCACTTTCTGACCACATAAATGAATCCAGAATTTTAAAAATGCATGACACCACTTAATTTAACAATTTTATATATCATAATCAATCCAAAAATAGTGAGATGAGAAAAGTCAAGAGTAAGGGTAAACTAAAGGCCCAAAGATTTTTATCCCACACTACCAGTAACAGAAAAAAAAAAAAAAAAAAACCTTAAAACAATGTAAATTTCTAATGTTAGAGTATTGATTAGTCATTCATTAAAATTACTCCAACATATACAAAGTCCTGAGGTGCCTAGGGTTGAATTTAATACCATAATCCCCTCTGTAAGCTAGTCTAAAATTATTTAACATACATTGGAGAGGACCCTTTTCCTTTACACATGAATTCCCATATTTTTCACAAAATGGTAGTAATGTACCTGCAATCATTTTCTTAAACTGATTAAAATTATAATTGAACCAATTTAAAACAGTCAATCAAATATCCTTAACATAAGAGTAATCCTTTGATCTTGTTCTCAGCTTCCTAATCCTTTTAGGGTTTCAGTTAGTCAGACACAGTCATTTATACATACATTAAAATACATATTAACCCCAAAATCCTAAAATGCCAATTTATTTATCCTAGAATTTTAATCCTGAATTTGACAGCAAGATTAGATATTCACTGTAGTAAGAATAATAATGAAAATATCACTTCCCAAGGTGCAAATTCTTGTAGGGTCTCTTGAGTGGTCAAATCAATGAGCCATTCATTTAAACCATAAAAATTCCAAGTTTTTGAATAAAACCAATCAAGATCTTCTAAGAGAGTTTGGATGAAACGCTCACACATTTCAATCCAATCCAATATTTCAGAATTAAAACTCATTTACTGTGAGTAACAGCACAGTCCTGCAAAAATGAAACATATAAGTAGATAACATAACCTAAGAGGAATTTTCTGTCCAGCTGTTCAGTCATGGCAACAGCCACAAGTCATTAGGTTAGAAGGTTAATTAGGGGCAAACAGAAAAAAGGACCAGGTGATAAAACCACTGAGAATATGACATAACATAAAGCAGAGAACATGTGTTAGCTTCTAGAAATGCCAGGCACTTTCAAGAGGACAGGACAGGAATTCTAGTAAAACAAGGTCAGCTCACCAACGTTTTACCAGACCAGGCTCCAGGAAAACAAGTTTTCTCTGGACAGGTTTCTCAACCTGGCATCCTGGTGAGAAAAGATTTGGCAGAGGTGGTGTTAGATCACATCCAATCCCTCTCCCAATCAACAGATAGACTGGCCTTACAGGCGTACAGGCTTACATCTGGAGGAACCAGGTGACTCAAGCTGAATGTGTTGCGAAGGTGTCCTTGAGCAGCTGCTCAACTAGGGAGTTAGGAGTCTGGGGTGCTGGAAGGTCTCAGGTGGTGCCTCCCCTAGAGGTCCCTCCTTCCCAGGAGCAGCTAGAGGAGGCCTTAGGACACAGTGGTCATCCCAGATGAGCCCCAAAAGTGTTGTGGGTTCAGAAGAAATTGATGACTACTATAATGTCCAGAATTTGGAAGAGTCTTTTCAGCTATAGCTGAGCTGCAGGGAACTAAAAGTTTCTCCCCAACTGCAGCCCAGAGCCTGATTTCAGGTAGGCTTGTATAGCTTAGGACTGAAAGCAGACAAGCAAGCATGTTACAGAAGAAAGATAAAATGCCAGGTTATTGTTTAGGGAAGATTAACGGTCAGCTTACTATTTTAAGGAAGATTGGTGGTCAGCTTATTATCAGAATGGAAACACACAATCCGGAGTGAGGGTCCTCAATTCGGAGAATCTCTGTTGGCAGAATGTGGGCCCCTAACTCTGGGAATTACTATTAACAGGGCTCTCAGGGAAAGGAAGATTAGCAGGGCTCTCAGGAAAAAGGAAGCAGGGAGTGGGTTTCCCAGGGATGTTTGGTTTAGTAAAAGAAGAAGGGAGTGGGTTTCTCACAAAAATTACAAAATAGAATCATCTACTTCAGGAGCTCTGGTGATGTAGTGCCTAACACATTTGACTGCTAACTAGAGGCTGGTAGTTCAAACCCACCAGCCATTCCTTAGACGGAAGACTGGGCAATCTACTTCCATATTGATACTGCCTCAGAAACCCAAGGAGGAGTCACTATGATTTGGAATCAACTTGACAGCACGGAGTTTGGTTTTGGTATTATTTATTTATGTAGGGAAATCTTCATCTTTCTAAAAGGTTGTGTAGGCATAAAGAAAAGAGTGGGGAAAAAAAGAAAGGCTTCACATAAGATATCAATATAACAGAGCCTATGACAAATGAGTAAATGTTTCTCTGGAAAATTGAAAATAGCTTATTATGTCTGTGGTGTGGTGTGTTAGGCCATGAATAGTCATAGATTACACAGATCAGGGATATTCTTGCAAACCTAGCTAAAATATTTGGACTTTTTCCTAAGGGAATTAGGAACCATTAGGCATTGAGCCACTAAAGTAGAACAATAAAATCAAATTACGAGGTTCATTTACATGCATGGTGGAAAATGAATTAGAAATTACCAGGCTGCTTAGTTAGTACACTATTGTAATTTACAAAATAGATGCTAGTGTTTTACTTGATTAATGAGAAATGGAACTACGAAATGTAGACATTATCATGGAAGATTTCTCTTATCTTGGTGGTTAATTTGATGTGTAGGATGAGGAAGGAGAAATCAGTGCTACCTCCAAAGTTACCTGACTGACAAGACTGCACAATGGTGCTGTTTAATGACTAAGATAATACTAGAGAAGTGTTAAATACAGCTGGAAAATAATGGAGGGAAAAAGAGAATTTTATTGAAAATTCAATGTGAATTTTCAAAGGGGTATTTACTGGAGCTCAAGAGAGAGAAATATTGAGGAGATATACATCAAAAAGTCTTTTTTGTTGTTTATATATGGTAATACTGATATGTGCAAATACCTGGGAAAAGTGTATAAACTGATCTGAAATTAAGCTGTTGTAGTAGACTATTACAAAGGCCATATTTTCCAACTTTCACATTAAAATCACCAGTAATAATTAATACCTCTTGATTGCATGTGTGATCAATTTCAGACTGCAGAAGTTGGTAAATATCTTCAACTTCTTCATCTTTGGTTTTAGTGGTTGGTGTGTAAATTTGAATAACAGTCATATTAACTGGTTTACCTTGTAGGCATATGGATATAACTTATCAGTGACTGCATTATATATCTGTGGAAGAAAGAATTTTCAGACAAAACAAGACCAGGAGCTGATTGTGAAACAGACCATCAAGTACTTATATGCAAACTCAAGTTGCAGCTGAAGAAGAGCCTGGTGGAACCTCTAAGACTATGGCCCCTAGCTGCCATTCAGGTCTGGAATTGAACCCATTCCTGTGGCTTCTAGCCAAACAGAAGCCAGACATATGAGCTGAACATTTACATTGGGTAGATACACTCTCTGGAGAGATCAATCACAGAGAATATGAAGGCTGTGTATGCATAGGTATACAGCTTGGGGGGAAGTTTATTGCATGGGGAAGAAGGACACATAGAAGAGGTGGCTTTGCGGAATAAGTGGGAGGAGAGCTGTTGCATTGTGGGAGATTACAGTCAATGTCATGAGACAAAGTGTATGCAAACTGTTGTATAGAAGATTAATTTGCTCTGTATACCCAAGTCTCAATAATAAATAAATAAATAAATAGATTTAATGCATTGAACTTCAATGACCAAAAACCCAACAAATTATGTGATGACTCATAGCGACCCCATGCACAGCAGAACGAAACACTGCCCGATCCTGCGCCAGCCCCACAATCCCTGCTATACTTGAGCCCATCATCACAGCCACCGTGTCAATCCATCTCCTTGAAGACCTCCCCCTCTTTCATCGCAAAATAAAGTATTATAATGAAATGTGCAAAGACTTGAGTTAGAGAACCAAAAGGGAGAATACACTCGGCATTTCTCAAGCTGAAAAAATTCAAGAAATGGAGGCTAGAGTTGCAATATTGAAGAAATATTTCAGGAACTGGTGAAAAACAAGGCTCCAAGAATTGATGAAAAAACCATTTATATGTTTCAATAAGGGTATGAAGCACTGGAGATGCTTATTCATTTATGACAAGAAATTTGGAAGGCATCTTCCTGGATAAGTGACTGGAAAAGATTTGCGTTTGTACCGATTCCAAAGAAACATGATCCAACAGATCACACACAACTAAAATTTTGCTGGAGATAATTAAAAAATGGTTGCATCAGTATATTGACAGGGAGCTTCCAGAAATGCAAGCTGAACTCAGAAGATGATGTGGAACAAGGAATATTATTGTTGACATCAGATGGAACTTGGCTGAAAGCAAAAAATAGCAAAAAGATGTTCTCTTGACTATGTGAAGGCATTGATTGTATGTATCATAATTAATTATGGACAAAAATGGGAAGAATGGGAATTCCAGAACACTTAATTGTGCTCATGAGGAACCTGTACACAGAAAAAGAGGCTCTCATTTGAACAGAAGGAGGGAATACTGCATGGTTTAAAATAATTAATAGTGCATGCCTGGGTTCCATTCTTTCACTATATTTATTCAATTAGTATGCTGAGCAATTTACCCAAGAATATGGACTATATGAAGAAGAACTTGGCATCAGGATTAGAGGAAGACTCATTAACAAACTGTGATATATAGATGACACAACCTTGCTTTCTGAAAGTGAAAATGACTTGAAGCAATTATTGATGAAGATCAAAGACTACAGTCTTCAGTATGGATTATATCTGAACATTAAGAAAATGAAGATCCTCACAACTGGACCTATAAACAACATCACAATAAATAGAGAAAAGATTGAGGTTGTCAGGGATTTCATTTTACTTGGATCCACAATCAACACCCATGGAAGCAGCAGTCAAGAATTCAAATGTACCACACTGGGCAAATCTGCTGCAAAAGTCTTCTTTAAAATGTTAAAGAGCAAAGATGCCACTTTGAAGACTAATATGCACCTAACCCGAGCCATGGCATTTTCAATTGCTTCATATGCATGTGAAAGTTGGAAAATGAGACTATAGAAACTTTGATGCATCTGAATTGTAGTTTCAGTGAAAAATACTGAAAATACCATGTACTGCTAGAAGAACAGACAAATCTGTCCTAGAATTACAACCACAATGCTCTTTGGAAGCAAGAATGGCCAGACCGCATCTCAGCTACTTTGGTCATTTGGTCAGAAGAGACTATTTCCTGAACAAGGGTATCATGCTTGGTAAAGTAGAGGGTCAACCAAAAAGGGGAAGACTGTCAACCAGGTGGATTGTCACAGTGGCTGCAACTATGGGCTCAAGGATAGCAAGGATTGTGGGAATGGTGAACAACTGGGCAGTGTTTCCTTCTATTGTGCATAGGGTCGCTATAAAGTCAAAACTGACTCAATGACACCTGACAACAATAGTAAGAGAGGAAAACTTACTCATTTGTTGTTATGTGCCATCAAGTCATCTCCGACTCATAACAACACTTTGTGCAACAGAATGAAACACTGCACAGTCTTGTGCCAGCCTCACAGTCATGACTTATTCATGAAGAATGATAAGCAGTGTCTGGGAGGTAGAATAGAAAACCAGTATGCTACTCTTTATTAGAAACTATAGGAAACAAATGTAACTGGAAGAAAACTAAATTAATAAAAATCTGATGTTTTAAATTATTAAGTTATTCAAGTAGATGAAAGTAACATCTAGGAAAAGGTTTAATGACTTCATAATTATATATGCTTCTCTCTCTTTAAAAAATATTAGGAAGTCTAAAAAAAAAAAAAAAAAACTTCGGAAATTTCCTACATTATGCCTTTAGATCACCTCAGTGTTATAATATCCACCCATGAACCAAGGGCAAACTAGATTTAAGAAACAAAAAACAAACAAACAAACTTGTTTATAATTTTTGTGAGAATTATATACATTTTTATCTTTAGAGGTTCTTCACTTTCACAAGTTCTGGTAGTTCTGGTAGCAATCCTTCTTCCCATTCCAGTCTTTTTGGGTCTTTAGAGTGAAATCACAATTGCTAAATATAGTGTATATTTCCACTTAATGGTAGTGGCCTAGTAAATTGTAGATCTATATACATGAAAAAGAAGCTGTATCCTCAAAAACCTTGCTAAATAGGGTAGGGGAGAGGTAGAAAAAATGTAAATATAGTCTGAAAATTTCGCTAATGATGTTTACTTCATTATTTAGCTGCTAATAGGTAGGTCGTTCAAGAATGGAATTTCAATTCAGCTTTGATAACAGTCTCTTTGTTCCTTATTTTATTGTAGGCATAGTGGAAGAGTTTCATAGTAAGCAGTTAGATTGGTAGTGCTCATTATCAATCATACAACATAGTATAGGGAAAAATAAACTCCTAAGTATCAATTTCAAAATCTTAAATCCATAACTGAAAGTATGTCTTATCTAGACCCTGTAAGTATATTTTTTAATTGAGA
>NW_006922498.1:385864-409998 GCF_000298275.1 Orycteropus afer afer | reverse complement strand
TTTTTTTTTTTTTCCCAAAAGACAGCTGTATAAAATTCTATATAGTATGCCTCACTGCTAAAGGACAAAACAATCCCTCTCATTATCTAGATTTCCTACTCAGGCCAGCTGGGCCATTCTAGTGATCTAGGGAGTTGAGGAGATCATGAGCCAATGATTATTCATTTGTATGAGCCGCCAGGATAACCTGCCAGTAATAGTTACCCACATTCAGCATCTGTGCATAGACACTGATAGGGGTAATTGTGATGGCAGCCAAAATGACAAATCCCAGCATGGCCTATGTTTGAACACAGCTACTCAAATTAAAGAACATTTTCAAATTGCCTGTACTGGCTCAAATTCCTGAATGAATTTGACCCATATAGTCAGGGGCAGGCTATCTTTCCAAAGACTGGCTCAAATGTGTCCCAGATTGACTACCAATCTTAGTTACAAAAGTTGGATATGAAAACTAAAGCAAATTTTGGGCATTTAAACAGCAGGCAATAATTGTACCATGACATTAACGGTTTCTGTTCTGCAATCATGGACACTGTTGACTTACTTTGCTAAGCACTGGGAAAGTTTTATACTTAAGAACTGTGCATTAATGAAATGAATGTAGAATTTCATCAATGGGCAAATTAAGTTGTATCTTTAGTACGTGCTTGATTTAATGTTTTATTTTCTGGTAACCTTGACTGCCTCACAGTATGATATAGGTTTTCTATGAAATAATGCCATTTCATCATTATTTTAACACATTTATTAAATAAGTACTATATTTTAGGTTTAATCAATGTCAAAATGGCTGATAGTATCTCAAGAAGAACTTTTTTCCAATGAATGTCAAAGAGTGATCATGGCTTCATATATACTCTGTTTTAAATCAGTGGATCTCAAAAATAATTGTTCTTAAAATATATCATATTTATTGTTAGATAACATATATACATTTCAAGGTCTAGCAGGGTAAATCCTTAATGAGTACAACTGAAATTCCAAAGAATCTCTGAGACATGGTTATTGTGAAAAGCATGTTTGAGAAACACATATCTCACAAAGAAGCCAGAACCAAGATAGGCAACTTAGTTAATCACTAGAAAAATACATCAAAACTGGTAAACTTGAGCATCAGCAAAAAATTCGACTATATCACTTATGCATTTATGACAAGCAATTTGGAGGTACCTACCTGGCCAGCTGACTGGGAGAGATCTATATTTGTGCCCATTCCAAAGAAAAGTGATCTAACAGGATGTGAAAATTACTGAAGAATATCATTAGTACTACACACAAGTAAATATTGCTGAAGATAATTCAATAACAGTTGTAGCAGTATATTGACAGGGAACTTACAGAAATGAAAGTTGGATTCAGAAGAAGATGGGGAACAAAGGATATCATTGCTGATGTCAGATGGATCTTAGCTGAGACTAAAAGATACCAGAAACATTTTGGTAAACATGTTTACTTGTGTTTTATTGACTATGCAAAAGCATTTGATTGTGTGCATCATAACAAATTATAGGTAACATTGAGAATAATGGGAATCCCAGAACACTTAATTGTACTCATGAGGAACCTATACAATCCAGGGCAATTTCAGTATTCTTCACCAAAACCACAATTCAAGAGCAGCTCTTCTTTGACCTTCCTTATTCATTGTCCAGCTTTCTCATGCCTATGAGACTACTGAAAACACCATGGCTTGCGTCAGGTGCACCTTAGTCTTTTAAGTGACATCTTTGCTCCTCACCTTTTAAAGAGGTCTTTTGCAGCAGATTTGCCCAGTGCAATACAACATTTGAATTCTTGACTTCTGCTTCCATGGGTGTTGATTGTGAATCTAAGTAAAATGAAATTCCTGACAACTGTAAGCTTTTTCCAGTCATTGTGATGTTATTTATAGGTCCAGTTGTAAGGATTTTTGTATTTTTCATGTTAAGGTGTAATCCATGCAGACAACTGTAATCTTTGATCTTCATCAGTAAGTGCTTCAAGTCCACTTAATTTAGAGCAAGCAAGATTGTGTCATCTGCACCACAGAAGTTGTTAATGAGTCTTCCTCTTATCCTGATGCCATGTTCTTCTTCATATAATTCAGATTCTTGGATTGTTTACTCAGCATACAAATTGAATATGTATGGTGAAATGGATATAACCCTGACACACATTCTTTCTGATTTTAAACCATTCCCATATATTTGTGCCCATTCCAAAGAAAAGTGATCCAACAGGATGAGAAAATTACTGAGGAATATTTATTTATTCCTTTGTACTGTTCAAACAACAGCCTGTTTCTTTATATTGAAGTGTAATTCATACTCCAGACTGTATTCTTCAGTCTTCCTCAGTAAGTGTTTCAAGTCATCCTCACTTTCAGCAAGCAAAGTTGTGTTTTCAGCATATTGTAGGTTGTTAATGATTCTTCTTCCAATCCTGATCCACATTCTTCTTCATATAGTCCAGCTTCTTGGATTATTTGCTCAGCATACAGATTGAATAAGTATGATGAAAGGATACAACCCTGATGCACTCCCTTCTTGATTTTAAACAATGAAGAATCTGCCCCCTTGTTCTGTTCCAATGATAGCTGCATGGTCTATGTACAGGTTCCTCATGAGTACAATTAAGTGTTCTGGAATTCCCATTCTTCTCAATGTTACCCATAATTTGCTATGAGCCACATCATTGAAGGATTTTGCATACTAAATAAAATGCATGCACACATCTTTCTGATATTCTTTGCTTTGAGCCAAGATCTATCTGACATCAGCAATGATATTTCTGGTTCCACGTCCTCTTCTGAATCCAGCTTCCATTTCAAGAAGGGAGTGCATCAGGGTTGTATCCTTTCACCATACTTATTCAATCTGAATGCCTTGCAAATAATCCAAGAAACTGGACTATATGAAGAAGAACATAGCATCAGGATTGGAAGAAGTTCTCTGTCAACATACTGCTGCAACCTTTTTTTAATTATCTCTAGCAAGATTTCACTTGGATATGATATCAATGATATTGTTTGATAATTTCCACATTATGTGGGATCACCTTACTTTGGAATGGGTACAAATATGTATCTCTTCCAGTCGTTGGCCAGGTAGCTGTCTTCCAAATCTCCTAGAATAGCTGAGTGAGTGACTCCAGCAGGGCATCCATTTGTTGAAACATCTCAATGGGTATCCTGTCAATTCCTGGAGCTTTGTTTTTTGCCACTATCTTCAGTATAGCTTTGACTTATTCCATCAATACTATTGGTTCTTGATCATTTCCCACCTACTGAAATGGATGAACTTTGACCAATTCTTTTTGGTACAGTGACTCTGTATTCCTTCCATTTTCTTTTAATGTTTCCTGCATCATTCAATATTTTGGCCATAAAATCTTTCAATATTGCCACTCTAGACTTAAATTTTCTCTTCAGTTCCTTCAGCTTGAGAAATGCTGAGCATGTTATTCCCTATTAGTTTTGTAACTCCAGATCTTTGCATGTTGTTGTTGTTGTTGTTAAGTGCCGTTGAGTTGCTTCCGACTCATAGCGACCCCATGCACAGCAGAAAAGAAACACTGCCCAATCCCGTGCCAGCCCCACGATCCCTGCTATACTTGAGCCCATCATTGCAGCCACCATGTCAATCCATCTCGTTGAAGGCCTCCCCCTCTTTCGTTGACCCTCCACCCTACCAAGCATGACTTCCTTCTCCAGGGAATGGTCCCTTCTTACAACATGACTAAAATAGGTGAGACGAAGTCTGGCCATTCTTGCTTCCAAGGAGCATTCTGGCTGCACTTCCTCCAGGACAGATCTGTTAGTTCTTTTAGCAGTCCATGGTACTTTCAGCATTCTTCGCCAGCACCACAACTCAAAAGCCTCAACTCTTCTTTGGTCTTCCTTATTCATTGTCCAGCTCTCACATGCATATGGGGCAATTGGAAATATCATGGCTTGTGTCAGGTGCACCTTAGTCCTCAAGGAGATATCCTTGCTCCTCAGCACTTGATATAGTTCCTTTGTAGTTGACTTTCCCAATGCTACACGTCGTCTTATGTCTTGAGATCTTTGCATATTTCATTATAATAATTAACTTTGTCTTCTCTAGATGCTCTTCAAAATCTTCTGTTCAGATTATTTATCTTTTCATATCTTTTGTTTACTTTAGCTACTCCCCATTCAAAGGCAAGTTTAAGAGTCCTTTGCTTATGATCTTTTGCTTTCTTCATGGATGATGCTCTTGATGTCTTCCTACAGTTCCTCTGGTTTTCAGTCATTGGTATTCAAGGCATCAAATCTATTCTTTAAATGGTTTCTAAATTCAGGAGGGATATACTCAAGGTCATATTTTGGCTCTCATGGACTTGTTTTAATTGTCTTGGTAAAGTCCAGGTCAGCAAAAAAGGGAAGACCTTCAATGAAATGAATGGGTGCAGTGGGTGCAATGATGAGCTCAAGCATAACAAGGATGTAATCTACTTCTGGAAAGTCTACAGCCTTGAAAACTCTCCACACATAAGGTTGTTTGGTTGATGGCAAACAGCAATAAAAATCTCAAAAGCGGATTACACCTGCTCTTGTTGAAAAGTCGGACTCTTCATGGTACTGTATATGTCTTTTCTGGAACCATGGTCAAAGAATAACCTACTTGCTTTATTTTATTTTCAAAATCTTGTATCTTTTATCTCCTTCCCCAAATTCTATTAACCTACACAAGCCATTTTATCTTAACAGAAAGGTAAATAAACATTTTAATCATCTTCAAGTCAGCATACAACTCTAATTAGCATTATGCCTATTCCTTACTTTGAGTCAAATGCCAGCCCTCCAAAATAAGAACTAAGCAATTTAATATTTATCAGTACTCATTTAGCTTAAAAATTAAGTATTTCCCTTACAATTATTCTGAATGTAATCTTGCTATTGTCTTACAGGTATTCTAATTGTCTAATGCATTACCATTGTGTTTAGTCTTCCATCTTAAGTGTTATTTACATTCATATCTGAGATTCATTCTGACATTGCCCACTTTGGATGTCTTTATATTGCTGGTCACTTTCTTTGCTGTGCTGTCACATAACCATATACTCTTACTTTACTACAACATCCTTTTAATATTTTTTGTATCTGTCTTTCCAATTAGATGGGAAGATCCTTGAGGATGAGAAGTTGACTGTTCCTTTGTCTCCTCACTCATTGCCTAGCCAAGTCCCTGCCACAGTGTGATCACTCACCATATACTGAACTGAAAGAGATTTATTTCAAGCGATTTGAGCTTATTTGTTTGTTTGTTCACTTGCACTTTCTCTGACTTTTCAGATATGCAGAGTTTAAGTGTTTCTCTCACTACCCAGAACATTTCTTTTTTATTATTTCTCTTCTACTCCTTCTAGCAGTTTATATGGAGAGAGGCTTAGGGAAAGTAGAGAAATGAATAAGCAATACAACTATTTCAGTCACTACTAGCTAGACTGCACAGCAGTACAGCTTACCCACAAATAATAGTGGCTTACAACAGTTTATTTCTACATGTCCTGCATAGTTCAACTATGATTTTATTCCACATCATCTTCAATTTTGGAGTCAGGATGAGAAAGTAATTTCTGGCTGGAACATTGTTCTTATGGCAAAGGAATAAGAGAATTTTGAAAAACATGTGCTAGCTCTAAAATTTCTGATAGGAAGTAACACATTCTGTGGGCCAAAGCAAATCATATGTCCCTACCTGATGCCAGAGGGAAACAACAACTATTTTTGAACCACAAAACATATTACAATGTATATTTCAGGACTTTGCCTATAACATAAATTTCCTGAAATCATTACACCCTTTTGAGGGAGAAGGGGTTACCATTACACTGTAAATTCTAGAATCAAGTTTCCTAAGTCATGGTTAGCAAAATCTAACTCTTAGATCTGCCTTAGATAAAGATATACAAGCATCAAACCAAAATCAATTTTCAATTTCTAATAAGCATTTTTCAAACCATCTGCATTCCTAAATTGGATGTGGAAGCTGCAAATAAAATCTATTTATTCATTATATGACCTGAAGTAACCTATTTCATAGCATCACTTATGATACTATTTTTTTGTGCTTTCCTATCATGTTGGAATATGACAAGATAAAGAGGTGCATAGTTAATTGACATGAATGCAGAATTAGAATTTATTTGCAGATACCTGCTGTGTGTTGCTTACGTATTCAGGTCATTTATTTACTATTAGAGAAGCACAAGTTGTAATTTCTCATGAATCTAGTGATATTCTTTAAAGAAAAAAAAAAGAGAGAAAGAAATTGTCAACTTCAAAGTAGGAAGCCATTAAGATGAAAACAAAGAAGTAAGGAGGAGCTGATGCTGTCAGTCTATATTCCTGAAAGGCCCAGGTCTTTAAGGTTGTAGAAAATACACTTTCTTGTGAATCCTATCATTTTGGTATAGATTTCTCAGTCTTTACCATTAAAAGTACCTGGAATTATGTGGTGCGTAGATGTATGTGTAGGGGAGATGTTTTAAATTGGTTTGTAATGTAAAGTCATTTTGAGGAGCTTTCGATGAAATGAAAATTGGTAATAAACTGTGCCAATATCTGACAAAGAGCTTTCTAGGCAGAGAATGGTAGACTAAAGGTCACAAAACAGAAGCAAGTGCAGTATGTTTGAGAATTATAAAGAAGACAAAACATCAGGAGTTAGTTAATGAAGGAGAAAATTACACAAGATGAGGTCAGTGAGGTCAGCAAGGGCTGTACCATGTAGAATTTTATAGATCAAGAGAAGAAATTTGGATTTTATTCTATGATACATGAGAAAATTTTACAGGGCTTTATGTGGAGAAGTATTGTAAACATATTTATATTTTATAAAGATGTTTATATCTGCTATGGAAAACTGATTGGGGCAGCACAATTAGGGCTGTAGATGTGAGCACACCTTGAGTGAGTAGTAAGGTAGAGAAAATAAAAAGGTCTGGGTTGTGTTTCAAGATAAAATCTTTTGAGGGAAGGACCATACAAAATGAGAGGGTAAAAGGAATAAGGGATCAACCTGGTATTTGTGTGTGTATGTGTGTGTGTGTGTCTGGGCAGAGGGTGGTGCCATATACTGGGGGAGAAATAGATTGGATGAAAGTAAAATGTTTGATTATAATAAGGTTTTAAGCTTATCATATGTAAAGAGAAAATATCAAGTGCACACTTTACACTTGAGAAGGCATTTAGGATAAAATATATCTGAACACTAATTTAGATGGCATTTACCTCCACAAGAATGACTTGGATTACCTCAGACCTGAGGCAAGCAGGCAGAGAAATTGATCAAAGATCAAGTTTCCAGTAGTTAGATGTTGAACAAAGAGGTTTTATCTAACAAAAGAAAGATGGAACATTGTTGGTAGGAGGAAAAAAAAAAAAGAGTATTTTGTTATGTAATCCCAGGACAAATTTAAAAGAGGATAGAAGTAAACTACCAAATATAACAAAAGTCATAGATACACCTGAGAAGTGTGTTCAGGAAAGGAAGGAATGCTTGGTGAGGATGTGGAGAAAAAAACCTAGAGGTAATCAGCTTGAGACTATTTCTCTTAAAGGGATAGGAACAATGGACACTAGTGGTAGGGAAATCTGACTAAAGAGGCTTTAGTTGGTTGGTGGGAATACAGCTTTATGCTAAAGGAGTAATTAAAAAAGAGAAATGATAATGTATAAAAGGGATGTATGAGGACTGAAAGTGAAACATGAGGATAAAATCCATTCAAAGGTGAGAAGAGACAGAATTATAACAGAAGGGGAAAAACTAATTATTGTAGGATATGTACATTTCTGAAATAGTTGTTTCTCTGTGGGAAATATAAAAGTTTAGAGATAGCACTTGTTGTTCTTGTTGTTAGGTGCTGTCAAGTTGTTTCCGACTCATGACGGCCTTATGCTCAGCAGAATGAAACACTGCTTGATCCCATGCCAGCTCCTTGATGACCCTTGCTACACTTGAGCCCATCATCACAGCCACCATGTCAATCCATCTCGCTAAAGGCTTTCCCCTCTACTGTAGACCCTCCACGCTACCAAGCATGACATCTTTCTCCAGGGAATGGTCTCTTCTCACATGACCAAAGAAAGTGAGATGAAGTCTGGCCATTCTCCCCTCCAAGGAGCATTTCAGCTGCACTTCCTCCAGGACAGATTTCTTCATCCTTTCAGCAGTCCATGGTACTCTCAGTATTGTTTGCCAGCACCACAACTCAAAAGCATCAACTCTTCTTCAGTCTTCCTTATTCATTGTCCAGCCCTCACACGTGTATGAGGTGACTGAAAATATCATGGCTTGTGTCAGGTGCACCTCAGTCCTCAAGGAAACATTATTGCTCCTCAGCACTTGAAAGAGTTCCTTTGCAGCTGACTTGCCCAGTTTTACACATCGTCTAATATCCTGACTGCTGCTTCCAGTGGCATCAATTGTACAGCCAAACAATGAGAATTATTTGACAACCTCAAGCTTTTCTCCATTTATACTGATGCTGCTTATTGGTCCAGTTGTGAGGATTTTTGTTTTCTTGATATTGAAATGTAATTGATACTGCAGACTGTATCCTTCGGTCTTCATCAGTAAGTACCTCAAGTCCTCCTCACTTTCAGCAAGCAAAGATGTGTGGGCAGTGTATTGCAGGTTGTTAATGATGCTTCCTCAAATCTTGACACCATGCTTTTCTTCATATAGTCCAGCTTCTTGGATTATTTGCTCAGCATATAGATTGAAAAAGTATGGGGAAAGGTTACAACCCTGACAGACTGCCTTCTTGACTTTAAACCATGCAGTGTCCCCTTGTTCTGTTCCAATGACAGCCTCCAGGTTAATGTACAGGTCTCTTGTGAGTACAATCAAGTATTCAAGAATTCCCATTCTTCACAATGTTATCCACAATTTGCCATGATCCACACAATCAAATGTCTTTGCATAGTCAATAAAGCACAAATAAACATCTTTCTGGTATTCTTTGCCTTGAGCCAAGATCCATCTGACAGCAGTTATGATATCCCTTGTTCCACATCCTCTTCTGAATCCAGCTTGCACCTCTGGAAGTTCTCTGTCAATGTACTGCTGCAACCATTTCTGAATTATCTTCAGTAAGATCTTGTGTGCGATATTGATGATATTGTTCAATAATTTACATATTTTGTGGGATCACCTTTCTTTGGAATGCATACAAATATGGATCTCTTCCAGTCAGTTTGCCAGGTAACTGTCTTCCAAATCTCTTGGTATAACCGAGTGAGTGACTCCAGTGGGGCACCCATTTATTGAAATATCTCAATGGGTATTCCATCAACTCCTTTATCCTTGTACTTCACCAATTCCTTCATTACAGCTTTGACTTCCTCCTTTGATACCACTGGTTCTACATCAAATATCACCTCCTGAAATGGACAAAGATTGACCAGTTCTTTTTGGTACAGTAACTGTATTATTTCCATCTTCTTTTGATGTTTCCTGCATCATTCAATATTTTGCCCATAGAATCTCTCAATATTGCAACTCAAGGTTTAAACTTTTTCCTCAGTTCCTTCAGCTTGAGAAATGTCGAGCATGTTTTTCCTTTTTGGTTTTCTAACTCCAAGTCTTTGCACATTTCATTATAGTAAGTGTTTTGTCTGCTGGAGCTGCTCTTTGAAATCTTCTGTTCAGCTCTTTTACCTTTTCATTTCTTTCATTTCTTTTAGCTACTCTCCACTCAAGGGCAAGTTTCAGATTCTCTTCTGTCATCCATTTTGGTCTTTTCTCATCTTTTTAGTGACCTCTTGCTTTCTTCTTAGATGATATCCTTGTTGTCATCCCACAATTCTTCTGGTTTTCAGTAATTGGTATAAAATGCATCAAATCTATTCTTTAGATTGTCTCTAAATTCAGGAGGGATATATTTAAGATCATATTTTGGCTCTCATGGACTTGTTTTAATTGTCTTTAACTTCAAGTTGAACTTGTATATGAGCAGTTTATGGTCACTTCTACGATCAGCTCCTGGCCTGGTTTTGGCTGAATATATTGAGCTTTTCCATTGCTTTTTGCCACAGATGTAGACAATCTTATTCCCATGTGTTCCATCATGTTATTGTTGTTGTTATGTGCCATCGAGTATCTAGTGAAGTCCATATGTATAGCCACCATTTGTTGTGGAAAAAAGGTGTTTGAATGAATAAGTCGTTGGTCTTGCAAAATTCTACCATGTGATTTCCAGCATGATTTCTTTCACCAAGGCCAAATTTTGCAAATACCAGTGGTTCTTCTGTTTCCAACTTTTGCCTTCCAGTCACCAATGATATTTAACACATCCTGATTGCATGTTCGGTCAATTTCAGACTGCAGAAGTTGATAAAAATCTTCAATTTCTTCATCTTTGGCTTTGGTGGTTGGTGCTTAAATTTGAATAATAGTTGTATTAACTGCTCTTCTTTGTATATGTATGGATATTATCCAATCACTACCAGCATTGTACTTCAGCCTAGATCTTAAAACATCCTGTGATGATGAGTGCTGTGCCACTCCTCTTCGAATTGTCATTATCGGCATAGTAGATCATATGGTTGTCTGATTCAAAATGGCCAAAACCAGTCCATTGAAGCTCACTGAAATACTAATCTTTATGTGTTCCATTTCATTTTTGACAAGTTCCAATTTTCCTAGATTCATATTTCATACATTCCATGTTCCTATTATTAATGGTTGTTTGCAACTGTTTCTCCTCAATTTGAATTGTGCCACATCAGCAAATGGAGATCTGGAAAGCTTTACCTTATCCATATCAGTAAGGCTGGTTTTACTCTGATGATGCAGCTCTTTCTCAGTGCTATTTTGAGAGCCTTCTCACCTAAGTGGCTCATCCTCCTCCTCTGTATTAGACGATGTTTCCAGACTATTCATAAAATTGCACAGTAATGTATCAGACAGTGTTTCTATGCCATTCATAAGGTTTTCCCTGGCCAATTCTTTTAGAAGTGCATGGCCTCTTCCTTCTTCCTATTCTGTCTCAGTCTGAAAGCTGGGCGATACCTGTGCACCATGTGCACCCTACTGGGTGTGAAACACTGGTGGCATAGCATCAAGACTCACAGCAACATGTCACCACAGTAGGACAAACCGACAGACAAATTTGTCTCCCTTAGCTGTTTGAAACCTCTCCTTTACCTGGATCCCTCCTGCTGTCTCCTCCCTCTGTCCCAGACCCCTGTCCTTTTTCCTCTCCTATCCCTGCTTTCCTGTCTTGCCGCTTGTGGGGCATGGCCTGGGCTTTGAGCTCACCGAGATCCCTCTGTCTGACTCCTCATTCTCTCCCAGTTCCTCTGGCAATTTTCTGCCCTTTCTCCCACTTTCCCACCTTGCTACTGTGTTGGGCATGGCCTGGGTTCCCTCCTCTCACCTGGATCACTGCGGCTGACTCCTCACTCTGTGCTGGTTCCCCTGGCATTATGAGATATAAATGTATGTATTATTAAAAAAAAAAAAAAAAAAAAACACCCTGCCATTGAGTCGGCCTCGGGTCATAGCAACCACTCCTTGGGTTAGCCGTCTGGTTAGCAGTGAAGTTCCTTAGGCAGTAGATGACCAGAGCTCCTATAACTATATATAGTTATAGGATCCTATATATATATATATATATATATAGGATATCAAGTCAGGTTTTTAATGAGTCTTCCTCCAATCCTGATTCTACATTCTTCTTCATATAATCCAGATTCTCAGATTATTTTCTCAGCATGCAGATTGAATAAGTATGGTCAAAGGATCCAACCCTGGCCCTCTCTTCTTGATTTTAAACCACGCATCATCCCCTTGTTCTGTTTGAATGACTGCCTCCTGGTCTATGCACAGGTCCCTGATGAGTAAAATTAAGTGTTCTGGAATTCCCATTCTTAATATTATCCATAATTTGTTATGATCCACACAATCTAATGCTTTTGCATAGTCAATAAAACATAAATAAATATCTTTCTGGTGTTCTTTGCTTTCATCCAACTCCATCTGACATCACCAATGATATCTCTTGTTCCATGTCCTCTTCTGAGTTCAGCTCACATTTCTGGAAATTATCTGAGAATATACTGCTGCATATAGATGAATTATCTATAGTAAAATTTTATTTGCATGTTATATCAATGATTTTGTTTGATAATTTCCACATTCTGTGAGATCACCTTTCTTTGGAATGGGTACTGATATGGATCTCTTCCTGTCAGTTGGCCTGATAGCTCTCTTTCAAATGTCTTGGTATAGCCTAGTGAGTGCCTCCAGTTCCACATCTGTTTGTTGAAACATCTCAGTCGGTATTTTGTCAATTTGTACTCCATAAATTCCTGGAGCTTTATCCTTTGCCAATTTCTTCAGTACAGCTTTGAGTTCTTCTTTCAATACCATTGGTTTTTGATCATATGCCACCTCCTGAAATGGAGGGACTTTGAACAATTCTTTTTGGTACAGTGACTTCATATATTCATTCCATCTTCTTTTGATGTTTCCTGCATCATTCAATATTTTGTCCATAGAAGCTTTCAATTTTGCAACTTGAGGTTTGAATTTTTTCTTCAGTTCTTTCATCTTGAGAAATGCTGAGCCTGTTCTTCCCTTTTGGTTTTCTAACTCCAGGTCTTTGAACATTTCAGTATAATAATTGACTTTGTCTTCTCGAGCTGCTCTTTGAAATCTTCTATTCAGCTCTTTTCTCTTGTCATTTCTTCCATTTGCTTTAGCTACTCTCCATTCAAGGGCAAGTTTCAGAGTCTCTTCTGACATCCATGTTGGTCTTTTCTTCCTTTCCAGTCATTTTAATGACTTTTTGCTTCCTTCATGGATGATGTTCTTGATGTCATCCCATAATTCCTCTGATTTTCAGTCATTGGTGTTCAATGTATCAAATCTACTCTTTAGATGGTCTCTAAATTCAGGGAGGATATATTCAAGGTCATATTTTGCTCTCCTGAACTTGTTTTAATTGTCTTGAGCTTCATCTTGAACCTGCATATGAGCAACTGATGATCTGTTCCACAGTCAGCTGCTGGACTTGTTTTGGGTGAAGATCTTGAGCTTCTCCATTGCTTTTTCCACAGTTGGAGTTGATCGTGTAATCCATCTAGTTAAATCTGCATGTATAGCTCTTATTTGTGTTGTTGAAAACAGTTATTTGCAAAGAATAAGTCATGGGTCTTGCAAAGTTCAATCATGTAATCTCCAGCACTATTTCTTTCACCAAGGCCATATTTTTCAACTACTGGAGATTCTTCTTTGTTTCCAACTTTTGTATTCCAATCACCAGTGATAATTAACATATTGTAAATACATTTTTGGACTATTTCAGAATGCAGAAGTTGATAAAATCTTCAATTTCCTTGTGTTTGTTTTTGGTGGTTGGTGTGAAAATTTGATTTATTGTAGTATTAACCGGTCTTCCTTGTAGGCATATGGGTATTATTCTATCACTTACAGTATTAGACTTCATGCCATCTTGAAACATTCTTTGTGATGATGAATGCCAAACTGTTCCTCTTAGATTTGTCATTCTTGGCATATTAGATCATATGGTTATCTGATTCCAAAATGCCAAAACCAGTCCACTTCAGCTCACTAATGCCTAGGATATTGATCTTTATTTGTTCCATTTCATTTTTGACAGTATCGAATTTTCCTAGATTCATGCTTCATACATTCCATGTTCTGATTATTAATGGATGCTTGCTGCTGTTTCTTCCCATTTTGAGTTGTGCCACATCACCAAATCCTGGAAGCTTTATTACATCCACATCATTAAGGCTGGCTCTACTCTGAGCAGAAAGCTCTTCCCCAGTCATATTCAGAGTTCCTTCTGACCTGAGGTGCTCATTTTCCACCACTATAATGGACAATGATTCAGGGCTATTCATAAAGTTTTTCAGTAATTTATCAGAGTGTTTCACTGATATTCATAAAGTTTTCACTGGCCAATTCTTTTAGAAATGGATGGCCTCTGCTTTCTTCCTAGTCTTCCTTAGTCTGGAAGCTCCGATGGAACCTGTCTACAATGACTGACCCTGCTAGTATTTAATATACTGGTGGCAGAGCCTCCAGCCTCACAGCAAAGCTCAAGCCACCACATTATGACAAACTGACATATGCATGATGCATCATAATGAGTAAAGTCTTATCATTTTTCACCTGCTTACAGAATACATACTTTCACACACTCATATTTTTAAGGTATCACTTGTTGTGTTCACATAAAGTTCATCAGATAATGTATTAAATACTTTACATATGTAACTTAATAAGCAATGTCTATCAAACCTATCTGGGCTAAAAGCAAAGAATATCAGAAAGGTGTTTACTTGTGTTTTATTGATAATGCAGAAGTGTTCAATTATGTGGATCATAACAAATTTTGGATAGCATTAAGAAGAATGGTAATTCCGTAACTGTTAAATATGCTCATGAGGAACATGTACATACACCAGAAGGCTGTAATTTGAACAGAACAAGGGGATACTGCATGGTTTAAAATCAGGAAGGGATTGTGTCAAGGTGGAATCTTTTCACCATACTTATTCAATCTGTGTGCTGTGCATATAATTTGAGAAGCTGGACTATATGAAAAAGAATGTGGCAGCAGGATTGAAGGAAGACTCATTAACAACCTGCTATCTGCAGATAACACAACTTTGTATTTAGTGATGAAGATTAATGACACCAGTCTGCACTATGGACTACACCTCAACTTAAAGAAAACGAAAATCCTCACAACTTGACCAATAAGCAGCATCACAGTAAATGGAGAAAATTAAAATTGTCAAAGATTTCATATCATTTAGTTCCACAATCAGCACCAATGGAAACTGTTGTTGTGTTGTTGTTATGTGCTGTCAAGTTAGACCCAACTCATAGTGAACCCTCCTTGGGTTCCCGAGGCAGTATCACTACAGAAGTAGATTGTCCAACCTTCCTTCCAAGGAGTGGCTGATACGTTTGAACCGACAGCCTTCTGGTTAGCAGTCAAGTGCCTTAGACACTATGCTATCAGAGCTCCCAATGAAAGCAGTCATCAAGAATTCTGATGAAATATTGCATTGGGCAAACCTGCTGCAAAAGATCTCTTTAGAGTGATGAAGAGCAAAGATGTCTCTTTGAAGACTAAGGTGTGTCTAATCCAAACCATGGTACTTTCAATCACCTCATGTACATGTGAAAGCCATGCAATGAATAAGGAAGACAGAAGAAGAGTTAAAGCTTTTGTCTTGTGTTGTTGGTGAATAATACTGAAAGTACCATGGTCTACCGGAAAAACTAACAGATCTGTCCTGGAAAAAGTGCTGCTGGAATGCTCCTTGGAAGTGAGACTAGCCAAACTTCATCTCACCTACTTTGGTCACGTTTTCAAAAGAGATAATTTCTTAGAGAAGGATATCATGCTTGGTAAAATGGAGGGTTAACAAAAAAGGGAAAGATGCTCAAAGGGATGACACAGTGGCTGTAACAATGGACTCAGGTATAGCAAATGCTGTGAGACTGGCACAGGACCAAGCAGTGTTTCCTTCTGTTGTATATAAGGTTATTATGAGTCGGAGACAACTCGACAGCAGTTATCAACAACAACAACAACATGAAACCCAGATCTAGAAATGTGCACTGTAGAACGGTTAATAAATGCTTATAATGGTTTCCTTTACTTGGATAAATGAAACCTTTAATATAAAAATTTTACTTGATCTTAATTTACTTAATGGTGGCTTTGTAGTGATAGCTGGTGGTGGTCTTGTAGTTTGGTAATGAATTTTAATGTGCTGTATTCTTATCCGCTGACAAACTTCTGAACATGATCTTGCATCCAATGACCATTGACTCAGCTCTGTCTTAACGTGTGAAATACTGCCTCCATTGCATTAGAAAGACATAGTTTAAGACTACATCAACCTGCTGAAAAAGGAAAAAAAAAATGTCTTCCTTCATGTTGTTAGATCTAATATATGCTCTTCCCTTCTTTTATATATCAGAGTTGATTTTATATATATATATATATATATATATATATATAAAATCTCGGAAGGAAGGTTGGGCAATCCTACTTCCATAGTGTTACTGCCTTGGAAACCCAAGGAGGGGTCGCTATGAGTCGGGGCCGACTCGACGGCACATAACAACAACAACAACAATATATATCTATATATCTATGTATCTATGTATCTATGTATCTATGTATCTATCTATCTATATATCTGTTTTATTTTCTGATTGCTGTTATTGCTAGTGGCCATTGAGTAAGCATTAACTCAATGCAAACTATGTATAACAGAACAAAATGTTGCCTGGTCCTATGTAATTTTTATGATTATTGGTGTCTCTGAGTATGTTGTTTTTGTTACTGGTCAATCCATCCCATTGAGGATTTCCCTCCTTTGTGTTAACTCTCTACTTTACGAACCATGAATATCCTTTTCTAGAGATTGTCTTTCTTGATGATGTGTCCAAAATAAGGGATCTCTCTAGCCTCACCTCTATGGAGTATTCTGGTTGTATTTCTTTTAAGATGGATTTGCCCATCATCTGGCAGCCTATGGTATTTCTAACATTCTTCACTGATACCACAATTGAAATGTGTTCATTAACCTGTGATCTTCCTTTTTCATTGTCCACCTTTCCATTGCATTTGCAGCTATTGAAAAGACCATGGCTTGTGTAGGGTGCACCTTAGTTGTCAAAGTGATCTTTGTTTTTAAACATTTTAAAGAGATATTTTACAGCATATTTGCAAAATGCAATAATATCTTTTTGGCTTCTTGACTCCTGCTTCTATGGATATTGATTGTTGCACCAAGTGGAATGAAATCTTTGAAAATTTCTATCTTTTCTTCACTTATCATTATGTGGTTTATTGTGCAAGTTGTCAGCTTTTTCTCTTTTTTTTTTTTTTTTTTTCACATTCTGGAATAATCCTTCACATAGACTGCAGTCTTTGACTTTTATCAGCAACCAATACTATGTCATCTGAATATTGTTGGTTATGATTGAGTCTTCCTCTAATCCTGATGTGGTAGTTGACTTTATGTGTCAACTTAACTGGGCCTTGTTGAGGGGTTGGGCAACTGGATGTAGTTATTCCACATGGTGAGACTGGTAATAAGTTCCACTGTGGAATCTATTGGAGCAGCTGACTGAGTAGCTACTTTAGGGATGTGGTCTGCTTCCCCTATATAAGCAGCAGCTTTGGGAATGATCTCTAGCTTTTTTGTACCCTTGAACACTGCATGTAGCCTAGTCTTTATTCAGTACCCTGACATGCTCTGCTGGTCTTGGGACTTTTAATGGACTTGAATTAATGGCCTGCTGTGTGGTTTGGTAACATCGGTGCTGTGCCTTTTTACTTGTTGACCTTAGGTTTGTCAGCCTCAACAGACACCAGCTGCCTGAATGAAGAATGCCTCCAGCTCTCATGGTCTGGAAGCCAGAGGCATAACTGAAGTCTAAGGTTGAGGGGCTTTCATCCAACCCCTAGAGCCCTGCATTTTGAACACGGACTTCTAGCCTCCAAAATTGTAAGAGAATAAACTCCTGTTTGTTATAGCCATATCATTTGCGACATTTCTTTTAGAGTGGTACTAGGTAACCAAAACACCTGATGTCTCATCATCCTTTATATTGTCAACTTCTTGGATTATCTGTTCAGTATATACTTTGAGTAATTATGGTGAAAAGACTAGGCTACATGCAGTGTTCAAAGGTACAAAAAAGCTAGAGATCATTCCCATTACCTGCTTTCCTACTACATACCTTTTCCAATTTTGAACATCTCAGTATTCCCTTGCTGTATTTGAAAGCACTGCCTCTTGATTCAAGTACAGGTTTCACATAAGTGCAATTAAGTGTTCTGTCATTCCCACTCTTAAAAAAGTTATCTATACTTTGTTATAATTCACATATTCACAGTTGAATGCCTTTATGCAGTCAATAAAATTCAGGTAAATATTTTCTGGTATTGCCTGCTTTCATCCAGTGCCCAACTGACATCAGTAATGTTGTTCCTTGTTCTATGTTCTCTTCTGAATCTGTTTTAAAATTTTGGCAATTCCCTGTCATTGTATAACTAAATGTACTAGTTATGGTATTGTTCTGTAATTTCCTCATGCCACTTGGTCTTTCTTTAAAATAGGCACAAATATGGATCTCTTTCAGATATTGGCCAAGTAACCCTTTTCCTTTTCTTTTTAGCATATTTCAAACATTTCATTGGTTTGTTGAGCATTTCAATTGATATTTCATCAATTCCTGGGGTAATTTTTTTTTTATTTATTTTTTACTTTTTTCACTGCAGCTTGGACTTATTCCTTCAGTACCAATTCTTCATCAACTCATAGTGACCTCTCCTTGGGTTTCTGAGGTGGTATCACTGTGGAAATAGATTGCTCAACCTTCCTTCCAAGGAGTGGCTGGTAGGTTTGAACAGCCAGCCTTCTGGTTAGCAGTCAATTGCCTTAGGCACTATGCCACCAGAACTCCTCATCATATGCTACCTTCTGAAATTCTTGAATGTCAACCAATTCTTTTTGTTACAGTGATTATGTATATTCCTTTTATCTTCTTTTGTTGCTTCCTGCATCATTTAATGTTTTGCCTATAAAATCCTTAAGTAGTGCAACTATTCATATATTATTGGAATCCAAAAAAAATGTACATATTTTCAATTTTTCTCAAAAGAATTAATATTTCAGTTTTGTGGGGACATATCTTGGCATCTCAGTGTCACAGAGTATCATACAATTTTTACTTTAATTGTACCTATGAGGAAAGAACATCACTTTGATGTCTTTTGGCATCAAGTGGCAGAAAATTCAAAAGGAAAATAGAGTGAATTGACTCAAATTAATAAAAAGTTAGAAGGATAATGTCTTTAAATATTGCTATGTACATATTCAAAGATTGACTGCAGAATCAAGTTTCTTTCTCTTTCCTGTTCTATCCTCAGATTGGCTATTATTTCATGCATCAAGATAGTCATGATAAGTTCAGATTTTCCAGAGTTTACTCCTTCATAAGGTTGAATCCATTAGAAGAGGGAAAATGTTACAGAAAAAGTCTAATTGGAACTGATTAGATAACATAAATAGCCTCTCATAATTAGTCACATTAGTACCAGAAGTATAGCCTGGTCTGCATGCACAACTTTTAATACAGGGATGGAATTCTTACTACAGGAAACTAAGGAACAAGAGGGTGGGAAAATCTCTCCAAAGAAAAAATTGAGATGCATTTTCACAGATGCTGTAGCAAAAACATCTGTTATCCACACAACTGATATTTATTATATTTCTGAAAAATATGACTCCCATCTATTAAAGAGTTTTATTCATAGAAATTGATGCATACACAAGGAGGCCTTGTATTGTTGAAAGAGATAAAATTTATATATATATATATATATATATATACTCATAACAACATACACATCAACAAAAGAAGGTAAAAGGAATATACAAAGTCACTGTAACAAAAATAATTGGTTGACATTTAAGAATTTCAGGAGGTAGCATACACACACACACTCATATATATGTATATGTGTGTATGTGTATATATATAAAATACATACATACATACATATACATATATATAAACCAAACTCACTGTCATTGAGCCATTTCTGACTCATAGTGACTTCCATTGGGTTTTTACAGTGATAAATCTTTACAGAAGTATATTGCCCTATCTTCCTTCTACTGATGTTTACTTGACCTGTTACATTTTGGTTGTGCTTCCATGTGTAAGTTATTTAACGCCAGTGACCCTTAGATTCCACACCTGGTGTCTAATATCTATTATATTTTTTTAATGAGTATATGAGATAATGTCTAAAAAGTGTTTGGCCAATTATTTGGCATGAATTCTCACCTACCACACCATACATACAGGTTAATACTCCAGATTAATTCATACAAATATAATTAATCTGTGATATTCTGTTTGTGCAAATACAATACAGACTTAATTACTAGTTACAATGATATGCTGTGAATCAAGACATTATAAAATAAAATTTCCAGGAACATATCTACATTCTTGGATGGGCATTTACATGCTATTGTTTCCAAAATATCATGAAAATAATTCTGTCTGGAGACCATTTGAGGAGGCAAAGTGGCTGAGATCATGATCCAAAAGATTGATATTGAAGAAGCAGAGCTGAGTGGGGTATGGGGACATACTAGAATTACGGGATAAAGTTGAGTGTGGTTAGAAGCCATGGTCATATTTTTATGCTAGAGAGAGATGGATAAGCAAAATTATGTGATGATGATGAAAAGATAGAGAGAATTAGAAGAGGTTACTTAATATACCATCTTTCATGGGACCTATTTTAAAATCCACTATTATTTTATGTTTCCACAAGAAAAAAAAATCAATTAATTTGTTACACCTTTTTATTTTGAGGTTATCATTTTCTTTATTTAATTTTTGAAAGGGTAGTTTAAAAACAATATGTTGTTGTTGTTGTTGTTGTTATGTGCCATCGAGTCGGCCCCGACTCATAGCGACCCCTCCTTGGGTTTCCGAGGCAGTATCACTATGGAAGTAGGATTGCACAACCTTCCTTTCAAGGAGTGGCTGGTGGGTTTGAACTGCCAGCCTTCTGGTTAGCGGTCAAGTGCTTTAGCCACTATGCTACCAGAGGTACCTAAAAATAATATAGTATTTATTTATTACTTTATTTTTGTTGAAAATCTACATATCAAAGCATATACCAGTTCGACAATTTCTTCCTGTACAATTCAAAGACACTGATTACATTATTCAAGTTATGTAGCCATTCTACCCTCCTTTTCTGAATTTTCCCTCTACTACTAAGATGAGCTCACTGCCCCCTAAATTTCTTCTCCAAACTTTTGAGATTGACCCCACTTAATTCTTTAAAAAAATACAATTCTCAAGGCAGACATTATTAACTAATTAAGCTAAACTATTATTTCATTTAAAGAAAACTTCAGAGAAAATTTTCATTTTAAGGTTTAAATATTATCTTGCTATCACAATTTTTATTTGTAATTTGAAGAGACTATTTAAACTTATTTAAATATTTATTTTTTTCATATGTAATCTTACTCATTTATGAAAAAAGAAGTAAATGTTTAATAAAGAATTCCTAAAATTTTACACTTAATATCTCTCTTTACTCAACAACACTTTCACATATTTGATACCTGTGTTTTACACTCCATCTTGTCCCAGGTTTACCAAAATCTTTTCTTACAAGACGGAAACTCTGTTGTATCTGTCATTTTCTTCCAAGCTACTTGCATACATTCAAAATTTCCTTGTTTAGAGTAATTATCTGAATAGATGAAATATGGCATATCCGTTTTTACTCTTGAGTACATTCTTTTTAAAATATGCTTTGTTATTTTAAGGTATTTTTTTATAATTATCTTGATAAGTCTTATATGTCAAGGCTACGTTGTTGGTAGGAGATCTGGTCTGAGATGTAATATATTATTTTAATTAATAAGCACTGAAAAAATTATAAAACAACAACTATTGACAACTAATGGCAATTACTGTCATTGTGTCAATTCTGACTCATGATATCCCTGTGTGTGAGAGTAGAACTGCTTCATAGAGTTTCCTTGGATACAATCTTTAGAAGTAGTTTACTATGTTTTCCTTCTATGATGCCTCTGGTTGAGTATGAACCAGCAACCTCAGGAGAGTAATTGAGGAAACCCAGGGAGCTAAGAAAATTATATCAAAAATAAATAAATAAATAAATAAATAGAACACTGCTGTGGAGTCAGATCCAACTTAAAGTGACCCCTCCTGGGATTTCTGAGGCAGTATCACTACAGAAGGAGATTGTACAACCTTTTTTCTGAGAGGCAAATAAAATAAACCAGACAAAAGTGAGTGGTCCCAAAGCAAATGAAAAAGCAAAATAATTTCTCTCAGTGTGTACATCAGGTACACTGTTTCGGAAACCCAAAGGAGATCCCGAGTCGGAATCAACTCTAAGGTACTGAGTTTAGTTTGGCTTGTTATAAACAATAAACAGATTATATCTGTGGGTTAAAGATGCCATTGATAAATACAAACTTCAAATAAGTAAAGGATATAGACAAATTGGTTTTCTCCAAAGACAATAGTTTGAGTGTGAGAACCTCTGGAGAGAACTTACACACTATGTATGTTATACACAAACAAAAAAGAGAGGAAAATAAAATAAACCATATTTAAAACCCACCAGCCACTCCTCGGAAGGAAGGTTGGGCAATCCTACTTCCGTAGTGATACTGCCTTGGAAACCCAAGGAGGGGTCGCTATGAGTCGGGGCCAACTCGACAGCACATAACAACAACAACAACAACAACAACAAATTTAAAAATATTTTACTATATATTAAATAGATTACAGCATAATTTTTTAAAACCCACAAATTATTTATCCTGTTTAACTGAGAGTTATAGTAAAGTGCTTGCCATTTGGTAGTCATGGAATAGCAGAAGAGATGAAGTATAATTCAAAAGGGAGAGATATGAGGAGAGATGGTCCAGTCTCTTTATTTTCAGGTGATCTGAATGCCTTGTTAATAGTAGATTCTGCCTTCACTAATAAATTTGAAGAGAATAAAGCAGACTTGGTAACTTCCCAACAAATACTCCTTTATTTATTCATTTTCCCTTTCCCCTTAAAAACAAATAAGAGTGAGAAAAGACTTGAGGTAGGATGTTATTTCCCTTATTCTGTCCTTTTTCTTTTAATGTAGTCCCTGTTGCTCAGATGTAGGGGTACATATATGAGGGTATTAGTTGGAAAGAGATAAATGAGTCAAAATGGTTATTTGTAGGCTTCTTGATAAAAGAAATATTTGTAAGAGAACAAACGGTACAAAAATAGGATTTGAGGGGTTATACTTCTCTTTAATGTGTCAAATATAAATCTTTTCAAGGAAATAGGATTTGTGACTTAATTATGAGAAAAATGAAAATGCAAGGATCCAAAAATTTCTCCAATACATATATATGAATATGAATATGAATATTTATATATGTTATATCCCTTAACCATAATTTTTTCAGTCTGCCCACCACTTGTCTGTCAATTTGTCATACTTCAATGTTTTTTTTTTTTGTTGCTATGAAGCTGGAAGTTCTGCCACCAGTATTTCAAATACCAGCAGAATCACCCATGGTGGACAGGTTTCAACCCAGCTTCCAGACTAAGACAGTTTCAGAAGAAGGAAGGGATCATCTACTTCTTAAATAATTAGCCAGTGAAAATAATATGAATAGCAAGTAAACACTGTCTGATACATTACTGGAAAACTTTATGAGTAACTCAGAAACATTGTTCAATATGGTGCCAGAAGATGAGCCCCTCATGTCAGAAGGCACTCAAAATATGACTGAGGAAGAGCTGCCTCCTCAAAGTAGAGTGAACCTTAATGACAGGGATGGAGTAAAGTTTATGGGACCTCCATTTGCTAATGTGGCATGACTCACAATGGGAAGAAACAGCTGCAAACTTCCATTAATAATTAGAAAATGGAATGTATGAAGCATGAATCTAGGAAAATTGGAAATTGTCAAAAATGAAATGGAATGCATAAAGATTGATATCTTAAGCACTAGTGAGCTGAAATGGACTGTTTTTGCCATTTTGAATCAGGCAACCATATGATCTCCTATGCCTACAATGACAAATTGAAGAGGAATGTGATAGCATTCATCATCACAAAGAATGTTTCAAGATCTATCCTGAAGCACAAGGTTGTCAGTGATAAGACAATATCTATATACCTAGAGGGAAGACTAGCTAATACTACTATTATTTAGATTACACACCAACAAGCTGAGTGAAAGATAAGGGAATTAAAGATTTTTACCAACTTCTGCTGTCTGAAATTGACTAAACATGCAACCAAGATGCAGTGATGATTACTGATTAGTGGAATGCAAAATTTGGAAGCAAAGAAGAATCACTACCAGTTGGAAAATATGGCTCTAGTGATAGAAATCAATACCTTCAGCCAAAACCAGGCCAGGAGCTGATTGTGGAACAGACCATCAACTGCTCATATGCAAATTCAACTTGAAGTTAAAGGCAATGAAAACAAGTCCAAGGGAGCCAAAGTATGATCTTGAATATATCCCTCCTGAATTT
>NW_006922498.1:376859-384111 GCF_000298275.1 Orycteropus afer afer | reverse complement strand
CAGCCAGAATGCTCCTTGGAAGCAAGAATGGCCAGACTTCGTCTCACCTATTTTGGTCATGTTGTAAGAAGGGACCATTCCCTGGAGAAAGATGTCATGCTTGGTAGGGTGGAGGGTCGACGAAAGAGGGGGAGGCCTTCAAGGAGATGGATCGATACGGTGGGTGCGATGATGGGCTCAAGTATAGCAGGGATTGTGGGGCTGGCGTGGGATCAGGCAGTGTTTCGTTCTGCTGTGCATGGAGTCGCTATGAGTCTGAAACGACTCGACGACACTTAGCAACAACAACAACAACAGTGATAGAAATGACGCTGAAGATGCATGATAAAATTTTGTAAGACCAATGACTTATTTATTGCAAATAGCTTTTTTCAACCACATAAATAATGGTTATACACATGGACTTCACCAGATTGAGTACACAGGATTCAGATTGACTATGTCTGTGCAAAGAGGCAATAGAGAAACTCAATAACTTCAACCAAAATAAGACAGGAGCTGACTGTGTAACAGAACATCAACTACTCATACGCAAGTTCAATTTGAAGATGAAGACAATTAAAACAATGTGATGAGAACTAAAATATGACCTTGATTATATCCCTCCCAAATTTAGAGACCATCTAAAGAATAGAACCTATGCATTGAACACCAATGACCGAAAATCAGAGGAATTGTGGGATAACATCAAGAACATCATCCATGAAGAAAGCAAAGGTCATTAAAAAGACTGGAAAGGAAGAAAAGACCAAATGGATGTCAGAAGAAACTGAAACTTGCCCTTGAACAGAGAGTAGCAAAAGCAAATGGAAGAAATGACAAGATAAAAGAGTTGAACAGATTTCAAAGAGCAGCTTAAAAAGACAAAGTCAATTATTATAATGAAATGTGCAAAGATCTAGAGTTAGAAAACCAAAAGGGAACTCGCTCAGCATTTCTCAAGCTGAAAGTATTGAAGAGGCAATTTAAGCCATGAGTTGAATATTGAAAGATTCTATGGGCAAAATATTGACAGATGCAGGAAACCTCAGAAGAAGATGAAAGGAATATACAGAGTCACCGTACCAAAAAGTATTGGTCAATGTTCATCCATTTCAGGAGGTGGCATATGACCAAGAACCAATGGTACTGAAGGAAAAAGTCAAAGGTGCACTCAAGGAATTGGCAAAGAACAAGGCTCCAGGAAATGGAGGAATAATCACTAAGATGTTTCAACAAATGGATGTCCACTGGAGGCACTCACTCATCTGTGCCAAGAAATTTGGGAGACAGCTACCTGGACAACTGATTGAAGAGATTCCTATTTATATGCATTCTGAAGAAAAGTGGGAGCTCTGATGACACCAGTTACTCCTCAGAAGGAAGATTGGTCAAACTACTTCCATAGGAATATTGACTTGGTGATCCCACAGAATGTGGAAATTATAGAACAATATCATTAATATCATACACTAGTAAAATCTTGCTGAAGATCATTCAAAATGGTTGCAGCAGTACATTGAGAGGGAATTTCCAGAAATGCCAGCTGGATTCAGATAAAGGGATATCATTGCCGATGTCAGATGAATATTGGCTGAAAGCAAAGAATACCAGAAAGATATCTAGTTGTGTTTTATTGATTATGTAAAATTATTCAGCTGTGTGGATCATAAGAAATCTTGGATGACATTGGGAATGATGGGACTTCCAGAGCACTTAATTATACTCATGAGAAACATGTACATAGACCACAAGGCTGTCTTTCAAAGAGACAAGGGAACACTACATGGTTTAAAATCAGGAAGGGAGTGTCTCAGGATTTTATCCTTTCACCATACTCATTCAATCGGTACAGTGAGCAAATAAGCCGGGAACCTGGATTATATGGAGAAGAATGCAACATCAGGATTGCAGGGGGACACATTAACAGCCTGTGATATTCACATGAAGCAACCTTGCTTGCTGAAAGTGAAGAGGACTTGTATTGATGAAGATCAGAGACTATATCATCTTCAGTATGGATTATACATCAACATAAAGAAAACAAAAAAATCCTCACAAAACTACCAATAATCAATATCATGATAAAGAAAGAGAAAAGATTGAAATTGTCAAGGAATTCATTTTACTTTGAACCACAATCAACATTCATGGAAACAACAGTCAACAAACTAAACAACATACTGCATTGGACAAATCTATTTCAAATAAACTCTTTAAAGTGTTAAAGAGCAAAGATGTCTCTTTGAAGAGTAAGATTTGCCTGACCAAAGTCATGATATTTTCAATTGCTTCTTATGCATGTGGGAGAGGGATAATAAATAACAAAGACTGAAGTATAATTGATGACTTTGAATTATGGTGTTGGTGAGTTTGGTAGATAAGGTTATGTGTCAACTTGGTTGGACTGGGTTTAGAGTGGCTGGGCAGGTGACATAGATATTTCCCATGATGAGATTGATAATTAACTGCATGGGGGAATCTACTGGAGCAGCTGAGTAGCTGCCTTAGGGATGTGATCTGCTTCCAGCATATATGGAGAAGCGTTGAGAAAGGTGTGTAAGCTTTTTGGCATGCTTGGACACTGCATGTAGACAAGTCTTCATTTGGCAGCAGGCCATGTTTCCTGCCGATCTTGGGACTGCCTGTGGACTTGAATTAGTGACCTGCTGTGCTGTTTGGTAATACTGAGACTTTGCCCTTTTTGTTTGTTGATTTTGAACTTTTTAGCCTCAGCAGCCAACAGCTGCCTGAGTGAAGAGGAACCTATAGCTCCAGGGGCCAGGAGCCAGAGACAGAGTTAAAGCTTAAGGTTGAGGGGCTTTCACCCAGCCACTAGAGCCTGACACTTTGAACTTGGACTTTTAGCCTCCAAAACAGTAAGATAATAAATTTATTTGATAAGACCATCCACCTGTGGTATTTCTGTTAGAGTGGTACAATGTAATCAAAATAATGAAGTATATTTATATACCATGGACTGCTAGAATGGGCAAATTTGTCTTGGAAGAAGTACAGCCAGAACGCTCCTCAGAGGCAAAGATGGTGAGAGTTCATGTTATCAGGAGGGACCAGTCTCTGAAGAAAGATGTCATGCTTAGTAAAGTGGAGGGTCAGTGAAAGGGAAGAAGAATCTCAAGAAATACCTTCAGCAATGGGGCTCAAACAAAGTGATGATTGTGAGGGTGACCTACAACCACACAGTGTTTTTGTCATATATGGTGTTACTATGAGTTGGAACCAACTCAACGCCACCTAACAATAACAACAACATATATATTATTTCTCCACTATACCTAAACTCTTTAAAGTGCAGTATATTTAAAATGTGTATAGATCAAAATGAGCAAACTGCCAAAGAACAAAGATATTACCTTGAAGACTAAGTGAGGCTGGCACAAGCCATAGTTTTTTCAGTCACCTCATACGTATGTGAGAGCTGGACAATGAGTAAGGACGACCAATGAAAAGTTGGTGCTTTTGAGTTGTGGTGCTGGCAAAGAATGCTGAAAGTGCAATGGACTGCTAAAAGAACTAACATATCTGTCCTGGAGGAAGTGCAGCCTGAATACTCTTTAGAAGCGAGAATGGCCAGACTTTGTCTCACCTACTTTGGTCATGTTGTCAGAAAGGACCATTCCCTGGAGAAGGATGTTATGCTTGGTAAGGTGGAGGGTTGATGAAAGATGGGAAGGGCCTCTACAGTGGCTGCCACGACAGGCCCATGTATAGCACGGATTGTGGAGCTGACGCAGGATCAGGTCATGTTTCACTTTGCTGTGCATAGAGTTGCTATGAGTCAGATATGACTCGACGGCACCTAACAACAACAACAACAAAGTTTGATTTAATCAATTCTGTGTTAAATTAGTGATATTTATCTCGATCAGGACTATAAGAAAATCAAAACATCTGTCTCCTGACAGTTTTCAAATTCTGTATCAGTTTCAGAAACACCTGTTATTATATTTGATATCTGGTCCTCTATGTTTAACAAAAACATAACAGGTTCCTTTACTCCATATTTTTTCTTTCAATGTAACATTGTTTATATGTACATGATTAAAAAGTTTAAAAAAATGTAGTCATACTTTTAACATGTAAAACCTTGATATGCTAGAATTAACCTGTAACATTTACATTTTGTTGTAAAAATTATTACCTGATGAATAGAGTTGAGGATTTTTTTATTCTAATATCAATTACAAAGCAAGCCATAGGAAATATAAACAAGTTATATAACAGTGGAGCAACATTATTCATCCTTTCTGGGAATGACAACTTTCAAAAACAAGAGTTGTCACATTCTGCCTACATACACTTTCTGTTAAAGAGTTTAGCTAAGTAAACTCTTTAATGTTAAGCATAAAATTATAACATAAACAGTGAATTCCTTTAATCAATTACATAGATTTCAATTCTCTATGGTAGAAAATCTTAGCTGTTCTGTCTCTTTTCCTACCTATCATAAATTGTTGGTTTTATTATTATTTTATGTAAGTAGAACTAGTGAAAAAAGAAGGGATGACCAGCTTATCAAAAATTTATTCTCAGTCATGTGTTGCATTTGATTACAGTATTGTGTTTTATTTCTTTTGGACTTACTATCCTGTAATGCAATCATATGAATATAAGACTTAGGATAATTAGAAAAGAATCAACAGACCACATGCAGATGTACTGTGATTTATTCCAATGGTACTATTAGTATTGTAAGGATTTCAAAGACAATCACTAAAATGTTCAATCCAGAGAAATAGCTTGTCATGAGAAGAAAAGCTTTTAAAAGGGAAAAAAATCATTTAATGTATTTTCTAGGTAATTATTTTTTGTTGAACTATAATTGCAATGTTGATAATTCTTTTCACTAGCATACTGTTGATAGAAGGTGCACAGAGGTGTGGAGAAATGTTTGATTTTGACTAATTTCTTCTTTCTTGCTTCTTTACAGAATTGGTAATAATAGACAATTTTTATACCCATATTTTAGGGTATTTGGGGGGCATTCAATTGTATGGGATGGCCACCATTTTTAAGTTTTCTGCTTTAATATTTCCTATAGTTCATTGATTACTTATTCATATAGCTCCATGAAACTCAAACATCAGCTTTGATTTAGGATTTTACTGGCATAAACAATGAATAGGGACACTTTGGAAGCTGAAGCTGATACCTAAAATTTAAGCTGTCTTTCTTTTTTTCTAAAGAGCTCTGGTGGTGTTTTGGTAAGCTATTCAGCAGCTAACCAAAGTCATTGGTTCAAACTCACTAGCTACTCCACAGGAGAAAAATGAGGCAGTCTGCTTCCATAAAGATTTATAGCTTTGGTAACCCTATTGGAAGCCATTAAGAGTTGGAATTGACTTGACAGCAATGAGTCTTTCTTCTTTTTCTTTTGGTCTTCCTGGCTCTATTACACCACTTACTTTGTGTTCACATCCTTATTTGGAATAAAATAAGTGAAATGAACAGTTTCAGTTTTTTTTTGTTCTTCTTCTTCTTCAAGTCTTTCAGACTGATATTTTCTGTTATCGCAATAACATTTTTCTAACATTATTTTTAGAAAGTATTTTATCATATATCATCTCATTTCACAGCTCCATAGATGTAGTTAGTCCAGATAGTACTCTTTCACAGATAGGATAAATGTGTAAAATCTGACATAGAAAAAAACTCTCACTGCCATCAAGTCATTTCCAACTCAAAATGACCCCCATTTCTGAGGCAACAAATCTTTATGGAAGTAGATCACCCAGTTTTCCTTCTGCAGAGCAGCTGGTGGGTTTGAACCACTGATCTTGCAGTTAGCAGTCATGTCCCTTATTCACTACACCACCAGAGCTCCTGACACAAAGTGGACTTTAAAAGAAAAGTTATTGGATTATTTTAGCATTTTACTGTGGTATGTTCCTTTCCAATTTAATTTAATTTTTTACTTTTAAGTGCACATTATTTTAGTTGTTTTTGTTGTTAGGTGCCATTGAGTCATCTCAGACTCAGTGACCCTATGTACAGCAGAATGAAACACCACCTGGTCCTGTGCCAGCTTTGTGATCCCTGCTATATTTGAGTTCATCTCTGCAGTCACAGTGTCAATCCAGTAGTTTAGATATTACTGCATATATAAAAATAACTTCGTTTTCTTTGAATGAAATTTCTGAATCCATTCAGGGAGACAGCAAATAATAACAGTTTTGCCTCTACTGAACTCAATGGCCTGACAAGTAGATTAGATTAGAGTGAAGATCAAAAATGCATGTCTTATCCAGAGTGCATAGGGAAATGTAAGCTACACACACACAAACACACACACATACTTTTTTTTTTTTTTTTCCTGTTCATGTTAAAATCACCATTTGGAAAAACGTAGAAAAACTCATCTTCCAATTATGTCCTCTTTCAAATGCATTAGGCAATAACACTGCATTCTAGAATATTTTTGTTTTCCTTGTTGACAACACCACTGCTTTCTACACAGCACTTCCATTTGCACAAGGAATATCCCTCCTTCATCTGGGATGCCTTAAGAAAAATATAGTAAAGCAAGAAATCTGCACGTGGAGGTCTTAAGAACACTGATCATAGGTTCTATTGGAATTAAGGAACAAAGATTTTAAAAGTATAGAGGATAAGATGATTGTCTTGTGTGTCAGTGGATGGACTCACAGGATAAAGGATGATATACTCACCCTTAGTATTGTAGAGTCTAGATTAGAGATGGCACCATAGTTAGAACCCAGATGTGCATGGGTCAGCGGTCTACAAACAAGACTGAATTCCTCTAGCATCTGACATAATATGTTTGATGTGAAAGAAATATCATACTGGAGACTGAGAGTCATCTGATTGACAGTCAGTCATCCTTCCTGGAATTAAGATTCCTTAATGTGAATCTCAAATCTCCTCAGGCATCTGCTTAAGCTCACTATGGGAAGGTCAGAAGTAAGAACAGAGGGTTGGAAAATACTTTAAATGAAACAATGGAGTTTTTTCCACATAGATGGCATTGCTGGCACTGGTCTGTCTATACCTGAAAGAAGACATTATTCAAGAAAACAATCCAAATATGAGAGGGTGATGTTAGAGTCCCAAGATGCAAGGGAGAGGGTTCACAAGTTTAGGTAAATTTTGGAAGAATGTTTATTCATTTAGAGCCCAATGTTTTGGCTAACCAATTGTGAGAACTTAACCACTTAGTTAAAATTCCAAAGTACATATTTTTAATTATTATTTATTATAAATATAATCTTCACAATAGAAAAAAATATAGGTA
>NW_006922498.1:371498-376159 GCF_000298275.1 Orycteropus afer afer | reverse complement strand
TATATATATATATATATATATAAACTTTACTGGTTTTGCTTCTCTAGAGAACTCGGTGTAACCCAAAGCCTGTTGAAGTTCTACATTTTTGTTGGTGTGTTAAAGTCCAGAAAATATTTTTAAAGTATTGTATCCCCAATTCCTATACAATCTAACACAAAATGAGATAGAAATTTCAACAGATCCATAACAAAAGAAAAAATTGGAGAGGTCATTAAAAAAAAAAAAAAAAAAAATCTCCTCCCAGAAATAAACCTTGCCCAAACAGCTTCACAGAATAATTCTACTAAGAATTCAGATGAGAGTAGACAACAATACTATTCAAGCTATTCTAGAACATGTTGTGTTATTGTTGTTAGGTTCTCCTGATATCATTCTATGAAGTCAGAATAACCATAATATCAATGCCAGGCAAAGACATCACTAAAAAAGGAAATTGCAGACCAATAATCCTCATCAATATAGATGCAAAAATTCTCAACAAAATTCTAGCTAATAGATTTCAACAGTATATCAAAAGTATAAGATGCCATGACCAAGAGGGCTTCATAAAAGTTTTGTAAAGATGGTTCTACATAAGAAAATCAATCAAAATAATTCACCACATAAATAAAATAAAGATTATCTAAAAGGTTACAGAAAAGGTACTTGATAAAGTCCAAATCCATTGTTGATGAAACCTCTCAGCAAATGGGAATGGAAGGGAAATTCCTCACCATAATTAAGGGTGTATAGGAGCTCTGGTAGCATAGTGCTTAAGGCATTTAACTGCTAACCAGAAGACTGGTAGTTCAAACCCACCAGCCCCTCCTTGGAAGGAAGATGGGGCAATCTACTTCTGTAGTGATACTGCCTCAGAAACCAAGGAGGGGTTGCTATGAGTCAAATCTGACTCAATGGCAGTCAGTTTTTTTGGTGGTGTTGTTATTTTTTGTTTGTTTATACAAAACCAAGAACCAACATTATACTAAACAGAGAGAGAATAAAAGAAGTCCCTTGGAAAAGGGAACAAGACAAGGACGTCCTTTATCACAACTCTTTTTCAACATTTAGTTGAAGTCTTAGCTGAAGCAAAAAGATAACAAAGGGAAATAAAGGGCATACAAATTGGTAAAGAATAAATAAAACTATTCCTGTTCTGAGATGACATGATCATATATGTAGAAAATCTGAGACTCAACAAGAAAGCTACTGAAACTGATAGAAGTTTTCTGCAAGTGGCAGGATACAAGAGCAACGTACAAGAATCAGTTGGATTTCTCTACACTAACAAAGAAAACTGTGAAAATAAAATCAGAAAAACAATACCATTTACAGTGTTGTTGCTGTTAGTTGTTGATGAGTCATCTGACTCATATGGACCATATGTGTAACAGAATGAAACAGTGCCTGGTCCTGTGCCATCCTCACTATCCTTGCTACACTTGAACCTACTGTAGGAGCCACTGTGTCAATTCATCTTGTTGACAACTTTCCCCTTTTTCATTGACCCTCCTCTTTACCAAGTATGATATCCTTCCCCAGGAAATGGTTCCTTCTGACAACATGACCAAAGTAAGTGAGACAAATTTGGCCATTCTCACTTTCAAGGAGCATTCTGGATGTACTTCTTCCAGGATACAGTTGTTAGTTATTTGAACAGTCTATAGTACTCTCTGCATTCTTCACCAACACCACAACTCAAAGGCATCAACTCTTCTTCGGTCTTCCTTATGCATTGCTCAGCTCTCACATGCATAAGAGGCAATTGAAAATACCATGGCTCAGATTAGGTGCACCTTAGTCTTCAAAGACACATCTTTGCTATTCAGCAATTGAAAGAGGTATTTTGCAGCAGATTTGTCCAATATAGTATGTTGTTTGATGTCTTGACTGCTGTTTCCACTGGTCTTGATTGTAGAATCAAGTGATATGAAGTCTTTGACAATTTCAATCTTTTCTCATTTATCATGATGCTGTTTACTGGTCCAATTGTGAGGATTTTTGTTTTCTTCACATAGAGGTGTAATCCATATTGCAGACTATAGTCTTCAATCTTCATTAGTAAGTGCCTCAAGTCATCCTCACTTTCAGCAAGCAAAATGATGTCATCTGTGTATCACAGGTTGTTAATGACTTTTCTTCCAATCCTGAGGCCACATTCTTCTTCATATAATCCAGTTTCTCAGATTATTTGCTCAGCATACAAATTGAATAAGTATGGTGAAAAGATAAAACCCTGACACACTTCCTGCTTGATTTTAAACCAAGCCATATCCCCATGTTCTGTTCCAAGGACAGCCTCCTGATCTATGTTCAGATTCCTCATTAGTACAGTTAAGTATTCTGGAATTCCCATTCTTCTCAACATTATCTGTAATTTGTCACGATAATCACAATACAATGCTTTTTCTGTAGCCAATAAAACACAAGTAAACATCTTTCTGATATTCTTTGCTTTGAGCCAAGATCCATCTGACATCAGCAATGATATCCCTCACCCCATGTCTTCTTCTGAATCCAGCTTGCATTTCTGAAAGTTCTCTGTCAATACACTGCTCCAACCATTTTTGAATTATCTTCAATAAGATTTTACTTGCATGTGATATTAACTATATTGTTAAATAATTTCCACATTCTGTGGGATCACCTTTCTTTAGAATGGGTACAAATAAGAATGTGTTCAATCAGTTGGCTGGGTAGCTCTCTTCCAAATTTCTTGGCATAACCAAGTGAGTGCCTCCAGCATGACATCTGTTTGTTTAAACATCTCAATGGGTATTCTGTCAACTCCTGGAGCTTTGTTTTTCACCAACTCCTTCAGTGCAACTTTGACTTCTTCCTTCAATACCATTCATTGGTTCTTGATCATATGTCACCTGTTGTTATGGAAGAACATCAACCAATTCTGTTTGTTACAGAATTTACAATATCCATCAAAAATGTAAATATTTAGGAATAAATCTAACCAGGCATGTAAAAGACTCACACAAAGAAACCTATAAGCTACTTCAGCAAGAAACCAAAAGTGACCTGCATAAATGGAAAAACATAACATATTCACGGATAGGAAGACTTAACATTGTGAAATGTCAAGGCTACTGGAAGCAATCTACAAATATAATGCAGTGCTGATCCAAATCCAACAATATTCTTTAAGGAGATGGGGAAACTAATCACCAACTCTATATGGAAAGGAAATAGACTCCAGACGGCCAAAGCATTGTTGAAGAAGAGGAACAAGGTGGGGTCCTCAAATCTCCAATATCAGAATTTAATACACAGTCATGTTAATTGGAACAGGTTGGTACTGGTACAATGGCAGACACATAGACTAATGGAACAGAATTGAGAAGCCAGAAGTAAATCTGTCCACTTAGGGATAACTGATTTTTGTGAAAGGGCTGAAACCCATTATATTGGGAAGAGACAGTCTCTTTAACAAATCATACTGGCACACCTGGATATCCATTTGCAGAAAAATGAAGCAAATATATACACACTGCATACATAAAAGATAACTTAAGTGGATCAAAAATCTAAATGTAAAATCTAAAATTATAAAGTACATGGAAGAGAAAATTGAAAAGTCTATAACATGGTATAAATAGAATATGAAGATAGGCAATAATGCATAAACAGAAGAAGATATGTTAGATAACTGAGATCTACTAAAAATAAAACACATATGCTCATCAAAAAAAGTCATCACCGAAAGGGTGAAAAGAGAACCCACAGACTTGGATAAATATTTTGGCTATGACATTTGAACAAAGCCTAGTCTCTAAAATTTATAGAAAACTTCAACACCTCAACAACAAAAAGACAAATAATCCAATTAAAACATGGACAAAGAACATGAGGAGATACATTTCACCAAAGGAAGTGCTTAGGCAACAGAAATATACATGAAAAGATCCTAGTAATCATTAGCCATTGGATAGATGCAAATCAAAGCTTCAAGTCATCCTTGCCAGTGATCAAAAAGCAAACAAACAAAACAAACAGAAAAAGCAGAGAGGAAATACTGGATAGCACATTTACATACTGCTGCTGGGAATCCAGACTGGTTCAACCACTATTGAAAATGGTATTGCATTTCCTTAAAAACCAGAAACAGAAATGTCATATGATCTAGCAATCCTACTCCTAGGTATACATCCTATAGAAATAAGAGCCATGACTCAAACACCCATATGCAAATCAATGTTCATTGCATCATTATTCATAATAGCAAAAAGATGGAAACAAGAGGAATGCCCATAAATAGAAGAATAGATAAACACACTGTGCTACACACATATAATGAAATATTGAGCAGCAATGAAGAATAATGATGAATCCACAAAATATTTCACAACATGGATGCATCTGTTGGACATTGTGAGGAATAAAATAAGTCAAACAGAAAAGGACAAATATTACATGAGACCATTTTCATAAAAAGTCAAGAAAAGCTTTGCACACACGAAGAAAAGTCCTTGGATGTTGACCCAAGAGGATAGAGAAGGGCAAAAGAAGCATTAACAAGATAGTAGACAAGAGTTAATTTTAGTGATGGGAAAGGCAATATAGAATATAGGAGAAATCATCACAATAAGACCAAGAAAAATGAAGACACCAAAAAAAAAAAAAAAAAAACCCACAAATAAAGGTAAACTTCTGTAAATGCAATAACATAC
>NW_006922498.1:368580-370937 GCF_000298275.1 Orycteropus afer afer | reverse complement strand
AAATAAAAAATGAAAAAGACCAGAATCGCTGATCTGGAAAAAACTAAAACAACCCTGGAACTATTGTCCAGAGAAACCTTCTGACTTCAAACTGAAGACACTTCCATAGGCCACCTGCCAGCTAAATAATCAATGAGACTATAAAACAACACTATGAATTCAGACTTTCTAGTCTCCTAAACCAGCCTAAGGCACTGGGCTGCTAACCAGAAGGCTGGTGGTTCAAACTTACCAGCCATTCCTCAGAAGGAAGATGGGGCAATCTACTTCTGTAGTGATACTGCCTCGGAAACCCAAGGAGGGGTTGCTATGAGTCGAGTCCGACTCTACAGCACATAACAACAACAACAACAATCATAATTAAGTACATGCTCCTTTGAAAAATCAACTATATGAAACCAAAAGGGCAACATTTGCTCAAAACCAAAGATGAGAGGACAATGAGACACAGGGAACGCAACAGAATGGAAATGGTGAACCCCGGGAAGCAGTCGGGAGAGTGTTGACACATCATGGGGATTGAAACTAATGTCAGTGAACAATTTGTGTATTAAAATTGATTGGGGAAACTAATTTGCTATGTAAACTTTCACCTAAAGCAGAGTAAAATGTTAAAAACATAAAATGAAAAATAAAGGTATTTTATCCCCAGACTGATATGATCTTAGAAAACATAAGTTACAAGATAGCAATTGTTATAACAGTTTAGTTTGTTGCATCTATTAAAATTGTTAGAAGTTCTGGTAGCATAGTGCCTAAGGCACTTGACTGCTAGCCAGAAGGCTGGGGGTTCAAATCCACCAGCCACTCCTTGGAAGAAAGGTTGGGAAACCCTACTTCCGTAGGGATACTGCCTCAGAAACCGAAGGAGGGGTTGCTATGAGTCGGGGCTGACTCGAAGGCACATAACAATAACAACATTAAAGTTGTTAGTTTTAATCTCTTCTGAAAGTATAAGCAGATTTGGCAGATTTATTTTACAAACAGAGGATTCACATTTTGCCCTCTGGATAGGATACCAGTTGCTCACAGGATGTGTAATTTTGTAATTTTTTTTTTTTTTTTACGAAATACCATGACAGTATCACCAATATATAAAGTAAAGGGAATGGAAATCAATTGGGCCCATTAAACATCTATAGTATGCTCCTTGAGAAGCTAAATTTTACCAATCTGACAGGAGTATCACTTTCCATTTCTGACAAAATAGACTTTGAGGCAAAAAGCAGAATAAGGGATAAAGAAAGATATTGTATAAAGATGAAAGGGTCAGTGTAAGAAAAGAACACAACCATAATAAATATCTATGTACCTAATGAAATATCCCTGAAATCCATAAAACAACCTTTAGCAGAATTGAAAAGACAAATAGAAAATTCCATCAAAACAGTAGGAAGTTGTAATGCAATACTTTCTATAAAGGACAGAAAATAAAGAAAAATACACAAGATCTAAACAACACAATTAACCAACATCACATCAAACACATGTACAAATAACTTCACCTGACAACAGCACAATATGTACTCTTCTGTGGTGCACCAGGAATTTTCTCCACAATAATCTGCATTTTAGGTCACAAAGAAAACCTCAATAAATTAGAAAACATTGAAAAACTACAAAACATCTTCTCAGGTACAATGCTAAAATATTAGAAATGGACAAAAGGAAGAATAAGGAAAACAAATCAAGCACATTGGAACTGAATTGCACAATGCTTAAATACTACTGGGAGCAGTTACTAGGTTGTTTTTGTTAGGTGCTGTTGAGTAGCTTCCGACTCATAGTAACCCCATGCATAGCAGAACAAAACACCGCCTGATCCTGTGCCAGCTCCATGACCCTTGCTGTACTTGAGACCATTGTCGCAGCCACCATGTCAATCCATCTCTTCCAAGGCCTTCCCTTCTTTTGTTATCCCTCCACCTTACCAAGCATGACGTCTTTCTCTAGGGAATGGTCCTCTCTGACAACATGACCAAAGTAGATGAGACAAAGTCTGGCCATCCTCGCTTCCAAGGAGCATCTCAGCTGCACTTCCTCCAGGACAGATCTGTTAGTTCTTTTAGCAGTCCATGGTATTTTCAGCATTCTTCACCAGCACCACAACTGAAAAGCATCAACTCTTCTTCGGTCTTCCTTATTCATTGTCCAGCTCTCACATGCATACTAGGTGATTGGAAATATCATGGCCTGTGTCAGGCACACCTTAGTCTTCAAGGAGACATCCTTGCTCCCCAGCACTTGAAAGAGTTCCTTCACAGCTGACCTACCCATTGCTACACATCACCTAATGTCCTGACTGCTGCTTCCATTGGCATTGATTGTAGAACCAAGCAATGTAAATTCTTTGACAA
>NW_006922498.1:365468-366787 GCF_000298275.1 Orycteropus afer afer | reverse complement strand
AGAAGTTGATAAAAATCTTCAATTTCCTCATCTCTGGCTTTGGTGGTTGGTGCATAAATTTGAATAATAGTCGTATCAATGGGTCTTCCTTGTAGGCATATGGATATTATCTTATCATGTACAGCATTGTACTTCAGGACAGATCTTGACACATCCTTTGTGATGATGAATGTCATGCCATTGCTCTTTAAACTGTCATTCCTAGCATAGTAGATAATATGGTTGTCTGATTCAAAATGGCCAAAACCAGTCCATTTCAGCTGACTAATGTCTAGCATACCAATCTTCATGTGTTCCATTTCATTTTTTGACAACTTCCAATTTTCCTAGATTCATACTTCATATATGCCATATTCCAATTATTAATGGATGTTTGCAGCAGTTTCTCGTCAATTTGAGTGGTGCCACATCAGCAAATATAGGTCTTGAAAGCTTTACCTTATCCATGTGAATAAGGCTGATTTACTCTGATAATTCAGCTCTTGCCCAGTCTTATATTGAGAGCTTTCTAATCTAAGTGACTCATCTTCCTCCTCTGTATTGGACAATGTTTCTGGACTATTCATAAAGTTGCACAGTAACATATCAAACAGTGTTTCTCTGCTATTCATAAGGGTTTCTCTGGTCAATTCTTTGAGAAGTGGATGGCCTCCTCCTTCTTCCTAGTCTGTCTCAGTCTTCAAGCTGGACTGATACCTGTGCAACAGGTGCACCCCACTGTGTTTGAAACACCCATGGAACAGCCTCAAGACTCATGGCAACACTTCACCACAGTAGGATAAAATCTCCCTTAGCTGTTGGAACTGGGAGCAGAAGATATAAAAAATGAAGTAAAAAAAATCTTGAATCAAGCAAGAATGAAAACACAACAAGAAAATATTTGGGACACAGAAAATGCATTTCTCAGAGGAAAATTTAGTGTTATAAAGGGACACATCATATATAGAGAAACAAAAAAAAGAACTTCTTTACTCAACATCATCAGAAATTGGAAAAGAACAGCCAAGACACCTACTGTCACCAGAATAATAGAAATAGTAAATTTTTGAACAGAAATAAATGAAAAAGACAACAGAAAACCGTAGAAAACATTGAACAAGACTACAAATTGCATCTTTAAAAGGGTTAATGAAATTTACCAACCACTAGAAATTTTTTTTGTAAAAAGGCAAAACACAAGAAGAGAAAACTAACTTTGATAAGAAAGGTGTGATGTCACAAAAGAACCAACTCAAATAGAAAGGATAATAACAGAATACTATGAAGAACTGTAAGCCAACAAATTTTGAAACCTAAAAGAAATGGACAAAATTCTAAAA
>NW_006922498.1:362994-364868 GCF_000298275.1 Orycteropus afer afer | reverse complement strand
AACACTCTCATTCAACATTATATTTGAAGACCTATTCAGAGGAATAGGGCAAGAAATGAAAATAAAATGTATTCACATTAGTAAAGAAGAAGAAAGACTATTTCTGTTTTCAGATGATGTGATCTTATGTATAGAAAATCCCAGAAAATCAATGTGAAAACTACTGGAACTTATAGAAAATTTCAGTAAAGTTTCAGGGTACAAAGTGAACATACAAAAATTATTTGGATTCCTTTATAATAACAAAGAGAACTCTGAAAAGAAATCAGAAAAACACTACTATTTTTCAATAGCCACCCAAATCATGAAATACTCAGGGATAAATCTAACCAAAACAAAAGATATGTACAAAGAAAACTACAGAGCACTAATTTAAGAAACCAAAACATCTATACATAAAAGGAAGAAAATATCATGATCATGGCTAGAAAGACTTCAAATGGTGAAAATGTAAATTCTACACAAAGTGTTCTATCGATATAATGCAATCCCTACCCAGATCCCACTATCATTCTTTAAAGAGATCGAAAAACTAATCACCAACTTTATATGAAAAGGTTAGAAATCCCAGATATATAAAGCACTACTAAAGAATAATAAGTAAGTGTCCTCACAATTCCCAATATCCAAACCTACTACACAGCCACAAGAATCAATACAAACTGGTACTTGTGTAACCACAGACATATAGACCAATGGAACAGAATTGAGAACCCAGAGGTCAATCAATCCATCTGTGGACAGCTAATCTTTGAAAAAGTGCTGAATTCCTTTTAGTGGGGAAGATATAGTCTCTTCAACAAATAGTGCTGCAAAACTGGATACCCATTTGCAGAAAATAAAACCAGGATCCGTATCTCTCACTATATACAAAAACTAACTTGAGTTGGAGCAAAAACATAAATGTAAAACCTAAAATTAAAAACATCATCAATGAAAAAAAAAGATAAGGGATGAACTAATACATGACACAAGTAAAAAATAATATGTGACACAAATTTTAGTTATTAAGCATAACTAAAAAAACACAAAGAGTGGAAGACAAAATAGATAACTGGAACCTCTTAAATATTAAATACTTTTATCACAAATTTTCATTAGAAGAGTAAAAAGATAATCTATACACTAGGAAATATATTTTGACAATGACATATCAGACAAGGAGCTGATCTCTGGAATTTATAGAAAAGTTCAACACCTCAACAACAAAAAAGGTCAAAAAGTCAAATAAAAATGCATAGATGACATGAATACACACTTCACCAAAGAAGACATTCACTCAGGTGTCCAAAGAACACATGAAAACACATGATCATTAGTCTTAAGAAGATACAAATGAAAACAAAAATAAGGTATTATGTCACCAAGTATGAATAGCAAAATTCAAAAGAACTGAAAAAAACAGATTCTAACAAAGGTGTGGAGAGACTGGACCAATCATACACTACTGATGAGACTAAAATGGTACACTACTGTGGAAAACACTATGGGACTTCCTTCAAAAATTGGAAATAGAATATCATATGATCAAGCAATCCCACTACTGGTTATATATCCTAGATAAGTAAGAGTCATGACATGAATAGACATATGTACACTCATGTCCATCTCAATAGTATTCATAATAGTAAAAAAGATGGAAACAACATGAGTGCCCATCAATAGATAAATGGATGAACAAACTGTGGGACATTCACCAGGGGAATATTAGTGGAATATTTTTGTGTTGGATTGGGTTCTCTAGAGAAACACAAAAACCAGAAAAGTGTATATATATATATTTATAGAGAGAGAAAGAGAGAGAGAGAGAGATTTATCTTAGGTAAATGGCTCACAAGCGTGTAGAAGCTGACAAGTTCAAGCTGAAAATTTCG
>NW_006922498.1:359805-362814 GCF_000298275.1 Orycteropus afer afer | reverse complement strand
ATAGCATTGCAGGTAGACCACACCCCTGGGGAAACTCCCCTTGGGCAGACCAGCCGCTCAGAACTCAGTTATGTGATCCATCATGGGAACCACCACTCACAACTGGAGTCCAGCCAAGTTGACACATCTTCAACTATCACAACTATGAAACCTTTAAAGAATAAAGATGATGTACAAAACACCTCATAATGTAGATGAACTCAGAGGACATTATGCTGGTGAAATTAGTCAATCAATAAGGGACAAATATTGTATGAGATCAATGTTATAAACAAGTTAAGAAAATGTTTTCATAAAGAAATAAACTCTCTTTGATTATTTCCAGGGGTAAGTGTAGAAGTGAGGGTAAATAACTAAAAGGTAGACCCACATTAATGTGGATACAGGGGAAGGCTGTGTACAAGAAGGGCGAGATGAACACAACATGATGAAAGCAAAGGAAAACACTGGGAGGAGCCCAAGAGTTAAAGACAATGTAACTAAACACTATTACACACACATTCAATCCTGAAACAACAGCAATGACAATAATCTTCAAGTAGATACATAGATAGATGCTAAGCTGAACAGATGTGGAAAGATGAATGGGACTACATTCACAAATATATATAGTTTTGACAGTGGATATTTCTACACATGTATTTACATGTGCTGCACATATATGTAAGGGTACAGTAGAGCATATAGAAATCAAAGTTTTGAAAACTTCTTAGCCTTAACCTTGAGGGATTGTGTTACTGGGACTAAGGAATCAGGATCATAGTTTTTTGAAACATCAAGTATTACTGTCACAAGACTTGAATAATTACTCATCCTACTTTGGTGAGTAGCAACTGGAGTCTTAAAAGCTTGGGAATGGCCATCTAAGATAAGATTATTGGCCTCTCCTGATCTGGAGCAAATAATAGTGGTGAAAATCAAAGTCCAATGGAAATAATTAGTCCAAAGAAATAACGGACCTCATAAATCTCACCCTCCATGACCCTGAGACCAGAAGATCTAGAAGGTACCTGGCTATTAGTAATGATCTCTCTGAAAGCAATAACAATAGAAGGTCCTCTAATAGAGTGAGAGAAAAATGTGGGACACAGCTAAAAATTATAAAAAAAGAGACCAGGCTGACTGGTAGAAGTGCCAAGACTGTGGCCCTATGCCACTTTTCCAGAGTGGAAATGCACTTATCCTCATGGCTTAACATTGAGCAAAAAAGAAACAGGTTTATAAAATGAAAAATATTAGGCAGATTGCCACCTCTGTCCCCAACCCCCAGAGTAAGGATATTTTATTTTTAAAAATTTTATTGTTAGTTGGATGACAATTTACAGAGCAAATTTATTTTCCATACAGCAGTTTATACGCATTTTGTCTCATGACCTTTACTGCAATTTTCCACAATGTAACAGCTCTCTCCCAATTTCCTCTCCATAGTGACCTCTTCTCTGTGTCTTTCCCTCCCATGCACATATGCCACCTGAGTTATCTTCCTATGTGTATACTGCCTTTCTATTCTCTCATGATCGATCTAACTAAGGAGTATATCTACCTGCTGTAAATATTCAGCCCATATGCCGGTCTTTTATTTGTCTGGAAGCCACATTTATAATTTTGAGTTTTATTCTACATTTTTCTCTTAATCTATCTAGGATCTCCTACACAGATTCCACTCTGAGTAGTTGACTGTGGTAGCTGGGCACCATCTAGTTCTTCTGGTCTCATGGTCATGTAGGCTGAGGATCTCATGATTACCTGTCCCTCAGACTAATTGTGTCCATGCATCTTTGGTTTTCTTCATTCTTCTTTGCTCTGTAAGAGGAGAGAGCCACTGTTGGATCTAGATGGCTGCTTGTAAGTCTTTAAGATCTCAGTCACTACTCACCAAAGTAGGATGTGGAACAATGTTTTTGTGTAGTATGTTATGCCAATTGAGCTTAATGTCTCCTGGGACCATGGTCCTGAGCCTTCAGGTCTAGCTACTCACTCCCTCTGGGTAGCTAGCAGTGGCCAAGTAGTCACCACAACCTTGTCCCTTGTCAGCACCACTATGTACCTGAATATTCTTATAGAACATACAAATACACTTGCAGAAATGTCATCTGCCAACTCTATACATGGTCATGGGCACACTCTCCCCTGCCTAGACATATCTGATGATTCAGTCTGTCCATCCATCAATCCACACATAGATCAATGTTTGTCGTCATTGACAACATAGTACTGTATGTGTACAGGGTTCATCTTGGTTGTCTATATCTTCCATATACCTGTCTATGTTTTCCATTATCTCAATGTCACTGTGTTGATCATTCACATTTGGTGAATCACTCTTCCCTTCACCCAAATCAATACTTGCTTCAACCTCTAGCTGTGTTCCTCCCCCTCCCACCCCTGGTAACTAATAAAGAAAGTTTCATTCCATATATAAACCTTTCCTTGATTTTTTCCAATAGCAGACTAATACAATATTTGTCCTTCTGTGATTGACTTATTTCACTCATCATAATGTCCTCAAGTTCATTCCAGATTCTATGTTGTTCTTAGGGTTGCACAGTACTCCATTGTGTGCATTCACCACGGTTTGGTTATCCATTCTTCTGTTGATGGACACCTATGAGGTTTGCTTCTTTTTTCCTCTGTAAATAGTGCTGTGATGAACATGGGTGTGAATATATCTGTCTTGTCCTGGCTTTCAGTTCTTTAGGATATATAACTAGTAATGGAATGGCTGGGTCAAATGATATTTCTAATTCCAGCTTTTTAAAGAATCATTTTACTGCTTTCCACAGTGATTGCATCATTTTCCAGTCCCAGAAGCAGTGCATGAGAGTCTCAATCTCTCCACATCCTCACCAGCCTTTGTTATTTTCTGCCTGGTTGAACTTTGCTGTTAGTGCTGGTGTAAGATGAAGTCTCATTGTTGTTTTGATTTGCATCTCTCTAATGGTTAATGAGGAGCTCTGGTAGCATAGTGGCTAAAGCACTTGACTGCTAATCAGAAGGCTGGCGGTTCAA
>NW_006922498.1:341074-358955 GCF_000298275.1 Orycteropus afer afer | reverse complement strand
CCATTTAATGGATTTCAGCTCTTTGTCAAAGATTAGCTGATCATAGGTCAATGGTTCTATTTCTTAGTTCTCAATTCTATTTCACTGGTCTATGTGTCTGTTGTTGTACCAATACCTGTACCATTGTACCAATACCAATGTTTTGACTATAGGTTTTTAAATCCAGCAGTGTGAGACTTTCTATTTTGTTCTTCTTCAATTGTGCCTTGCTTTCCAAGGTCTCTTTCCTTTCCAAATGAAATTAATGATTGGCTTTTCTATATCCTTAAAGAATGTTGATGGGATCTGGATTGGGATTGCATCGAATGCATAGATTAATTTGGTTAGTATTGATATTTTCACTGTGTTCAATCTTCCTATCCATGAGCATGGTATGTTCTTCCATTTATGTAGATTTCTTATGGTTCCTTAGAGTAGTAGTGTTTTGTGGTTTTCTTTGTACAAGTCTTTTGTGTTCCTGGTAAGATTTGTTCCCAAGTATTTTATTTTTTTTGCAGCTATTACAAATGGTATTGATTTCCTTATTTCTTTTTCATTGATCTCTTTGCTAGTATAGAGGAATCCAACTGATGTGTGTATGTTAATCTTGTATCTTGCCACTATGCTAAATGTCTTAATTAGTTCCAGTAGTTTCTTTGCTGAATCTTTTGGGTTTTCTATGTATAGGATCATATCATCAACAAATAGAGATAGTTTTACTTCTTTGCTACCAGGTTGGCATATCTTATAATAGGTAACTGACCAAGATCAAAAGGGCAGGATTTGCCCTAGGACAAAGTTCAGAAGGCAGGGAGGGATGGGAAAAAGGAGGAGTAGAAACAATGCAGAGAAAAAAGGAGATGATTAATCTTACGTTGGGGATTGTAATCTATGGCATGAAACAAAGTGTTTATGAATTGTTGAATGTTAGAACTGATTTTCTCTGTAAACCTTTACCCAAATAATAATAAAAAGTTCAAAAAAAAAAAAAATAGAAAGGAAAAAGGACCAGGCTCACTGGTTGGATAAAGTCTGGTGGAACCTTCTAGACTACAGCCTTTAGTTACCTGTCAAGCCTGGCAGTGAACTCACCTCCTTGGCTCCATATTTTGTCAAACAACAGACAGGTATATAAGGTGAATAATAACATCAGGGAGACACACATTTCTTAGAACAATCACCATTCAAGATCAGAAGGCAGCATTTGCACAGAGCCAGTGTTCAGAATGCAGGAAGCAAAAGGGGAAAAGGATGAATGGAAATGGGAAATACAGGGAGGAAATGATTACTGATGTTACATTTCTTGGGCTGTAATCAGTGGCATGAAACAAAATGTGTATGGGTTGAGAGGAAAACTGATTTGCTCTGTAAACTTTCACTCAAATCATAATGAAAAGTCTGTTTTTTTTTTTTTTTTTTAAATAAACAAAATATAAAATGCTCCTCCCATTAAGTATGAAGCCAAGTTGTAGAGCAGGTACACCCATGGAGTTTACTTCCATCTCCTGAACAAGACAACAATGCACAGAACATACACGTGGGCTTATCAGCAGCTAGTTGTCAAGGCCATCTTCACCTTGCAAGATAATATGTTCCATGTAGAATTAATCCAAGCTCTATTTTAAAATAAAATTAGGTCTTTAATAATAATGATGATAAAAACAAAACAACAACAACAAAAAAAACTCCAGTCAGCCTGGTTCTACTTCTTTGTCAGTTAAAGGAATTAAATAATATCTAAAGAGAGTGAAGGAGCTCTGGTAGTGTAGTGCCTAAGGCACTTGATTGCTAACCAGAAGGCTGGTGGTTCAAACCCACCAGCCACTCCTCAGAAAGAAGATGGGCAATCTACTTCCACAGTGATACTGCCTCGGAAAACCAAGGAGGTGTCGCTATGAGTCAGGTCTGACTCAATGGCACATAACAACAACACACAAAAAGAGAGTGATTGAATTTTCATTATTTTAAGTTATCATATATTCATGCCATATATTCAGTAAATATGTTTAAGTGCTTATCATAAAGCATGTGATGATATGCTTACAGTTTAGCGCTGCCATTCATCAAAAAAAAGGCATTAGAATAGACATGTATTTCAAGGATAAGTGAGAGTGAAAGTGCAGACTCAAGTAGCTTTTAATGGACAAATGTTATCATTGGACATATAAGGTTAAGGAATGCCATTTATCATGTGTGTGGAGGAAAATATATAATTGAGAATCTTTTCATACTCATATAAAAACTAATGTGTATTTGAAAAATGCTTATGAACAGTTTTATGTATAAGGAAGTTACAGTTTGGTAAAGGGTATTTTTTTCCCACTAATTTGCATAATTTTTCAAAGCTGACTTTAAAACAATCACATTATATCATTCATTCACTTGCTAGTTTCTTAAGTACATTCTTTTTTTTTTTTTTTTCACATTGAGAACTTGAGAATGTTTCACTATCTAAGAATCCTTCTCTGTCCTGCAACGTTTCCTTATATAAAACAAAATTCACTGCTATCAAGTCAATTCTGCCTCATAGCAACCTCATTGGGTTTATAAATCTGTAAATCTTTATGGAAGCAGAATGCTTCATCTTTCTTCACAGAGTGACTGGTGGGTTTGAATCACTGATATTTTGGTTAGCACCCAAATGCCTTAACCACTACACCACCAGAGCTCCTTACTTTATATGAAGCTGACTCATATTTAATGCCAAAGCAATTTCATAGAGAATGACTTTTAAGTAGATTTTCAACTAAGTCTGCATTTGAAGTCATGATGATTATGGAGAAGAAAGCTTCAGAAAGGAACAGAAATATAACCAGAATAAAACACTTACTAATCCATCCCATATAAGGTATAAGCCATAATTTATGAAGGAATAGAGATATGGAGGATAGGTGAACTGAAGAAATGCAAAAGAAACAGAGATGGATCTTTTTGTTTTCTAAGCTGTAATTCATATTTGATATATGTAAATGGGGTTGTCCATTTGCACTACAATCCCAATTCTGTGTCTTCAACTCCCTTATATTCAGAATCTACCAAAATATTATTTCCACAGTCTTAATCCCAAATATGTTATTTAAACATTCATTTTTGTCTTTGTCATTTTTTTTTGGTGTCTAAAATACCATATGATTCTTTTCTTTCACTCAATAATTGCTTTGAATAAGCAACATGATTTTCAATGCCTTTACCTAATAAAGATAATGAGCAAAAGTAAAATGCAAATGACAACAGCTGATGCGATGGTGAATCATCCAAATGCTTGATTTTCTTGACCGAAACCTGCTGCTACTATAGAAGCAACTGTGAGCACACTGACAGATGGTGCAGGAAACCATGGTCTCTCCTCACTTCTCCCTTCTCTTTGCCCTCCCCTTTCTACCTCACCATTTATGAAAACATCATCGTACTTGGAAGTGTTCATTTTCTTTGAGCATTTTGTTAATAACTTCAAAATTCAGCACAGTTGGGTATTTTATTGGTTTGTACACAGCCAAGAAATAGATGTGGTCTTTGAACATTATCTATTTCTCTTTTTTTCACAATATGCAATAAGTTCTCTTTTCTCATCAGTAATTGGGCTTTACAAATCCAAGAATCCAAACCCACTGCCATCGAGTCAATTTTGACTCATAAGACCCTACAGGACAAAATAGAACTACCCCATAGTTTCCAAAGCTGTAAATCTCTGTAGGAACAGACTGCCTCATCCTTCTCCTGCAGAGTGGCTCATGGGTTCGACCTACAAGCTTTCAATTAGCAGCTGAATGCTTTAACCACTGCACCATCAAGAGCCCCTTTTCCATCCATCACAATAACTCATAATAAAGTCATATTGGTGTTTCCCTTATAACTATTACATTTTTTTTATCTCTAAGGACTTAATTAATGGTAAAGAACACGTAAAATCAGATAGAGTAGAATTCCTTTCCATGACAACTATTACTTCTCCTTTAAAAAAGAAGTAAGAATAGCCTAAAACGTGTATCAAAGAGCTTGGTAAATTCCATCCATGGCTAATGTATTCAAACTTTAGTTCAGTATTCCCACTACTTCTATAGTTGTTATCCTTCTCTTTTCTTCTTCTGTTCTTGTTGTTTTTCGGTGCCATTTAGCCAGTTCCTACCACTCATAAACAACAGAAGGAAATGCTGCCCAGTTAAGCACCATCCTCACAACTATTTCTACATCTAAGCCCACTGTCACAGCCACTGTGTCAATTCTTCTCACTGAGGGACTTCTTTTTTGCTGACTCGCTGCTTTACCAAGGATGATCTCTTTCTCCAGAGACTAGTCCCTCTTTTTAATGCATCCAAAGTAAGTGAGATGAAGTCTTAGCATCCTTGCTTCTAAGGAAATTTCTGGCTATACTTCTTCCAAAACAGATTTCTTCATTTTTTCTGATGGCCCACGGTACATTCAATATTCTTTGCTAACATTATAATTCAAATATACAAATTCTTCTTTTGTTTTCCATTTCATTGTCCAGCTTTGCCATGCATTTGAGGCAATTGAAAATACCATTGCTTGGATTAGGCTCACCTGAGTCCTCATTCTTTTGTTTAGGGAAATGACTATAAAAATATTTCATATCTATTTACATAGATATTTACATTATCAATAATGTGTTTTTTAAAAATATAAGGTTATAGTCTTCAATGCAAAAACTATATACAGAAGAGTTTTGTTATATATGTGTATTAGTTTTTTATTGCTTGTATAACAAATTGTAAAAACCTAGATGTTGAAAACAACACAAGTTTAGAATTTCTGAAATTTCTGGAGGACAGAAGTTCTAAATGGGTCTTATTGGTCTAACAAGAAGGTGTTGACAGGTCTTCTCAGGCTTTCAGGGAGAATTTGTTTGTTGCCATTTTTCCATTTCTAGAGGCTGCCTAAGGAGCTCTGATGGCATAATGCCTAAGACATTTGACAGCTAACCAGCCACTCAGTGAAGGAAGACTAGGAAATATACTTCAGTAAAGATTGACCACCTCCGAAACCCAATGGGGGTCACTATGAGTTGGAATTGACTTGACGGCAGTGAGTTTGGTTTGGTTTTGGTTTAGAGGTTGCTTACATTCCTTGCCTCAAGGTGGTCTGCCATTTTCAAACCCAGCAATCCCCAGTCGAGTCTTTCTTACGTTGCAGCACACAGACACTGACTTTTCTGCCTTCCTCTTCCACAGTGATAGGACTAATATAATTACAGTTGGCCACTCAGATAATCCAGCATAACATATCTTGAAGTGTTCTGATAAGCAATCTTAATTTTTTAAGTTCATAAATATTTATTCTTTCTTCATGTTTTTGTAGATTAAGATATGGACATCTTTGGGGGACCAGTTTTCCACCTACAGTAATGAGTAAAGGTAGAAAACCGGTTTCCACATAGACATGTACAAACACTCAAATTATACACATAGTCTGTGTAAAAAGATCTGCAATAAGAATCAGATTATTTGAACTTCCTGAGACAGAAATCAAAATCTCTTCACTAAGCCTTACTGCATTTTGTAATCTGAAGCCTCTTCATTGTCTTTAATCCTTCCATCATCACAATAATTCTGTTAGCAGTGCAAATATCAACATATTTTGCCTACAAGAAATCATTAATAAATTTTTTAAGTTTTTGGAAAATAATTCTTTACATAATGGCTTTTCCGCTACTCCATTATGTTGCAACAATTCTAAGGCACTGAAGATAAATCTCTCTTTTGGGGACATTCCCGAATTCTGTTGATTTGTTACTTAAGATTATTCATCATCTTTGTGTCATTTATGTGTTAGCCACATATAGACAACACAGGAGCTCTGGTGGCATAGTGTCTGAGGCATTTGACTGCTAACCAGAAGGCTGGTGGTTCAAAACCACCAGCCACTCTGCGGAAGGAAGACTGGGCAATCTACTTCTGTAGTGATACTGCCACAGAAACCCAAGGAGGGGTCTCTGTGAGTTGGATCTGGCTTGATGGCAGTGAGTTCGGTTTTGGTTTTGTAGACAACATAAGTTAGGTATGACTATAAGAAGGTGAAACTTCCCTTACATACAATCATTTCATCCTGCGTAGGGAATAGCCTAACCTCTTAGTGCCCAAATTCTTAACAGATTTAGGGAAGCACTCTTAGTTTAATAAAGTTTTCTTAAGACATTTGAGGATGCAAACGAATCTATCTCTGTTATCTTATCTTATACTTGAAAACCAATTATGTATGATTCTTATTTCTTTCCTCTTAGGGGCTATTTCATGATGAACATTAGGAGTGGACAAAAGTACTTCTTGGCTCCATGAGATGTGGTCTCTGGCAGTAGATTTCCAATGACACTAGTTAGACCATAACAGCATGGATATGAGCTGTGCATTCAGGCAGACCTGGACTGCAAGACTACCTTGTATTCTTAGGGATAGTTGCTAAATATCATTTGGAACATCAGATTTGTTCTTGGTAAAACGGGAAAAATAATATATAATTTGTGCAGTTATGATAAGCAGAAATGAAATAATTTTTATGAAATAATTGCCCAGAAACCTTATTTTTCCTTCTGTTATAGCACTACTTTGGTGCATTTATTTTCACTTCCTACCACTCCCCCCACAGTAAAGAGTTGTGATATCATCAAGTTTAGCTACTCTAGCACTAATGTGTGTCTCTTGTACATAATATATTTGCAATAGACTTTTGTTGAAATGAAAAGGAATTCAATTTTTCCTTCATAGTAATTCTGGAAAATAAAATACCATAATTTTATTAATTCACTCAATAATTGTGGTTGTCAAAGAAAGTAAATTAGATTAAAATATGATGACTAAGCAACTATACATAGAACCCTGTGCTGCTCTGTCCATAAAAAAAGTTACTGTAATAAAAGTGGGGAAAACTATGTATGTGTGAAATAAATTTGGGAAATAAGGGTAGGTCCAGGAGGACACAATTTGCTATACAATTTTTGAGATTTCAGTAGGAGTCTAGAGTACAAAGGAAAGGTTGGTGCCTGGAATTCATTCAGAGGTGCCTTGGGAGACAGACCTTGAAATCTGTAAAGGTCACAACCTTGAAAACCCTATTAATCTATGGTACTCAGCAAACATGGGATCATAATGGGTCGGTATCAGCTGGGCAACAACTAACAACCAAACTGAACCTAAACCTCTTGCTGTGAGTCAATTCCAACTCATGGCAACACTATAAGACAGAGTAGAAATGCCTTATAGGGTTTCCAAGGCTATAAATATTTATGAAAGCAGACTGCTTCATCTTCTTCAATGGAGCAGACAGTGTGCTTGAATATCCAGCGTTTGGTTAACAGTCCAATTCTTTAACCACAGCACTACAACCAATGACAGCAGGGATAAAATTAAGTGTAATTAAAATTAAAAGTCAACAAAGCCCCTGCCAAGCCTATGCAGCACTATGAGAGGTGCACCAAATGCCACTGTATCTTTACCATTGTTATGCTCATCTGCTTCCAATATGCTTTTACTCCCAACACCTGTGCTGCCTTTTAAGGGGTTTTACTCAAGCTGCCAGATCTGCTTGTCTGTGCCTTGGAGTCTGAAGTCTGTGAGTATGTGCACCTCCCAGGGACACTCCTTACGCAATAACTGAATGTGGGCATCTAAATCCAGTAGTTACCTTGCCCTGATGGCTACATCTTTGAGGCGTGACTTATGCAGATCTGAGCTCATACATGAAATTTGGCCAAATTTACCCTCCAGGTGACTTCATATCCTACCCTCCATTGTCTTCTTTCCCTTCCTTTTCCCCTTGCCCACTCTCCCACTCTTTGTCATGAATACTTTCTTTGGGGCCTGTTCTGGGAAACTCAACTTACAATACCAACCTTGTTGCAAATTCCTTGATGTTTCTGTATTGTTTGCCCATAGGGTGGCAAACATAGCTTTTTATAACTTGGCATTTTATGTTCAAGTAATAGTATGATTTCAGGTAGTCCTCGCTACATGCCAAGCTTTCTGTCTGTTATTGTTCTGGTCCCTGTTCCTACGATCCTTTGCTTATTTATTTTTTCAGTCAGTCTAATCCCACTGAATTCTTTAAGGGCGAATTCCTTTTCCATTAGAAAATACCCTTGCCAGTTTCTAAGTTTCCAACTGAACTAGCTTAGATATCTCTCCTCAGCATCCCCATAGTAACCATGTGCATAATTTATCAGCGATCTGATCACAAGGTAGTAAATGTGTAAATGGTCAACACAATTGACTGTTAACAAAAAGTTGGTGGTTTGAGACCATCCAGAGGTACCTCAGAAGGAAGTCTTGAAATCCACAATTGAAAATTTAGCCACTAAAAATTCTATGGAGCACAATTGTACTCTGATGCCCATGGAGCCACCATAAGTCTACATGACAGCAACTTTTTTTTTTTTTTTAAATTTTTAATAAATAAATAAATAGATAGATAGATAGGTAAAAGCTGTTGTCTACTAAAAATTTAGCCACTAAAAATTCTATGGAGCACAATTATACTCTGACACCCATGGAGTCACCATGAATTTACATAACAGCAACTTTTATCTATCTATCTATTTATTTATTTAAAAGCTCCATTTTGTCACTAGAGGCAGCACAACATAATACTCAAGAGAAGTACATCTCAAGTCAGTCATATATTGGGAATATAAATTATGTAGGATTCTTAATATTTTATATCACAGTTTTCCCATTTTTTAGAGTCTGATACAACAGTTCCCATTCCCTAAGTTATTATGTGGTTTAAATGACTTAATCTACAAAGGGTGCTTAGAATAATGTCTAGCAGTGGGCAAGTGTTCATTGTTGTTTTTGTTGTATGCTGTTGAGTTGATTACAATTCATTGTTGTTGCTGCTGTTAGGTGCCATCTAGTCATCTCCAAATCAGAGCAACCCTATCACAGCAGAATGCAACACTGCCTGGTCTTGTGCCAGCCTCATGATCCTTGCTATACCTGAGTCCATCGTTGCAGCCCCTGTGTCTATCCATCTCGTTGAAGACCTTCCCCTTCTTTGATGACCCTCCACTGTACTCAGCATGATATCCTTCTTCAGGGAATGGTCAATTCTGACAACATGACCAAAGTAGGTAAGAGGAAGTCTTGCCATTCTCGCTTTCAAGGAGAATTCCAGCTGTACTTCTTCCAGGAAAGTTTTGTCCGTCCTTTTAGCAGACCATGGTACTCTTAACATTCATCTCAAACACCACAGCTCAAAAGCATCAACTCTTCTTTACTCTTCCTTATTCATTGTCCAGCTCTTGCATGCATATGAGGTGATTGCAAACACTATGGCTTGGGTTAGGTGCACCTTAGTCTTCAAGGACACATCTTTGCTGTTTATCACTTGACAAAGTTCTTTTACAGCAGATTTTCCCAATACAATATGTAGTCTGATGTCTTGATTGCTGATTCCATTGGTGTTGATTGTAGAACCAAGTAATTTGAAATCCTTAACAACTTCAATCTTTTCTCCATCCATCGTGAAGCTGTTTATTGGACCAGTTGTGAGGATTTTTGTTTTCTTTACTATGAGATGCAATCCATACTTCACACTGCAGTCTTTAATCTTCATCAGTAAGTGATTCAAGTCATCCTCACATTCAGCAAGCAAAGTTGTGTCATCTGCATATTACAGGTTGTTAATGAGTCTTCCTCCAATCCTGATGCCAAATTCTTCTTCATATAATCCAGCTACTCAGATTATTTGCTCAGCATAAAAATTGAATAAGTAAGGTGAAAGATACACCCTTGATACACTCCCTTCTTGTTTTTGAACCATGCATTATCCCCTTGTTCTGTTTGAACAAACGGCCTTCTGATCTATTACAGATTTCTCATGAGCATGATCTAGTGTTCTGGAATTTCCATTCTTCTCAATGTTATCCACAATTTGTTATGATACATACAATCTAATGCTTTTGCTTAGTCGATAAAACATAAGTAAACATCTTTATAGTGTTTTTTGCTTTAAGCTAAGATCCATCTGACATTAGCAACGATATCTCTTGTTCCACATGCTCTTCTGAATCCAGCTTGCATTTCTTGAAGCTTTCTGTCAGTATACTGCTGCAACTGTGTTTGAATTATCTTCAGTAAGATTTTACTTGCATGTGATATTAAGGATATTGTTTGATAATTTCCACATTCTGTTGGATCACCTTTCTTCGGAATGGGTACAAATATGGATCTCTTCCAGTCAGTTGGCAAGGTAGAAATCTTCCAAATTTCTTGACATAGCCAAGCGAGTGCCTCGAGCATGGCATCCGTTTGTTGAAACATCTCAATGGGTATTCTGTCAATTCCTGGAGCCTTGTTCTTTGCCAATTCCTTCAGTACAGCTTTGTCTTCATTCTTCAATACCAATTTATGACATCCTATATGACAGAATAGAATTACTCCATAGGTGGTTTTCTGGGCTGGAAACATCATGGGAGGAGATCACCAGGCCTTTATTCCCACAGACCAGCAGTTTGAACTGCCAACTACTAGGTTAGCAGTTGAGGGCTTAACCACTGAGTCATCAAGTCTGCTTAAGTGCTCATTAGTAATTAAATTATAATTATGTATTTATATGTCTCTCTTTGAAGATCTGTATGGTGCAGTGCCTAAGGCATTTGACTGCTATCCAGAAGACTGGTAGTTCAAACTCTTCAGGCACTCCATGGAAGGAAGGTGGGTCAATCTACTTCCATAAAAATCTACTGCTTTGGAAATTCAGTGGTGGTCACTCTTCTGGTTTCCTAGTACCTCTCTGACAAGAATATACCACAAATGGGATGGCTTAAACAAACAGGAGTTTTTTCTTACAATTTGGAGGTTTTTAGTCCCAGTTCAAAGTGACAGGTTCTAGGGGCTGGGTGAAAGCCCCTCAAGCTCAGAGTCCAGCTCTGCCTCCTGCTCCTGGCCCACTGGAGCTAGAGGCATTTCTTCACTCAGACAGCTGCTGGCTGCTGAGGCTGAGTAGTCCCAAGGTTGACAAGTAAAAAGGCAAAGTCCTGATGTTACCAAACCACATGGCAGGCCATTAACTTGAGTCCACTGTAAGTCCCAAGGTTGGCAGAGCATAGCTGAGCAATGACATGACTATGTGCAGGGTCCAAGTGTGCCATAGGCTAGAGACCATTCCCAAGGCTTCTCCTTATATACAGGAAGGAGACCACATACTCAAAGCAGCTACTCAGCTGCTTGTGGTAGATCCCACCTAGGAGTCGATTGCCAGTCTTATCATGAAGAATAACTACCACCAGCTGCCTAGCCACTCAACCAGGCCCAGCCAAACTGACACACAAACATAACCAACACAATTCCACCCTTTTCAACTAGGCACCTATACAGATCTTCAGTGGGTGGTATCTGAACAGGTCTCCTCCACTGGGTGGCTCCAGTCCCCTCGTTCCTCTAAGTGGTGACCTCACTCCTTTGGTCTGGTGGGCCCCATTCCTCTCCATCTTGGGCTTGGCAGTGCCGCCCCCTCAATCTTGGGCAGTGGCAATGCTCCATCCCACTGGCTCACATGAACAAAAAGCCCCACACTCCAGAACCAAGGGTGAAGGCCTGGCTCTTTGAAACCTAGGTGGCTGTGGTTGTTCCACCCCCAAAGGCCATGGTCCTACCCTTAAGGCTAAGGCAGCTCTGCTTCTGTTTCCTTGGTCTCTCCGCTTCTGTCTATTAATGCCTGAGGGCAACCCACTCCATCAGAATCTTTCTGCCCAAAAGACACTTGACTTTCTTGTTCCATTGGCTGTCCAACCTGCTACTCCATTTTATGGTGGTCTTCTCTACTAATTAACACCCGAAGGTAACCCACTCTACCAATGGCACCTGGCTTTCTTCTCTGTGGGCTGGTAAGGCTGTCACTGTCTCATGCCGGTTCTCTCTGCTCTACTCCTGCCATCTATTATGCCGGACTCTGGGCTCTACTCCTCCCATCTGTCATGCCATATTCTGGGGTCTCTCTTCCAGGGTCTTGGTTCAAGGATGCACTCCACTCCTGTTTCCACATTTTAGGTATCTGTCAGAGCAGCACCCCACTCTCTTGGTACCAAATTCTATTCTGTTTACCTAGTACTGCTCTGACAAGAATATGCCACAAATGGGATGGCCTTAACAAACAGGAGTTTATTCTTAAAATTTGGAAGCTTTAAGTCCAAGATTCCACCAAGGAGTTGATTGACAGTCTCATCATGGGGAGTACTACCACCAGCTGCCCATCCACTCAAACAGGCCCAGCCAAGTTAACACACAAACATAACCATCACAGTCACTATGATTCAGAATCAACTCGATGGCAATGGGTTTAGTTTGGTTTGGGTGTATATATATAAAATCATAATAAACATGTAACCTATGTGTTAGAATTTTATCAGTGCAGTAGTGAGAAATCAAGAAGCAAATAAAGTATAGAGAATCTTGGGGGAGATGGAGAGAATGATGAAAATATAAGATATTTGAGGTAGGCCAGGCTGAAAGAGTGATTTTGAGTAAAGATTTAAATCAATGAAGGAGTCAAGCATGATGGTTTCTAGGAGAAGCATCTTATGCAGAGAATAGCTAGTGCATACTCATCAGGTAAGAAAACTGCATTCCCACTGCCATCCCATAGATTCCTACTCATAGTTTCCAAGACTGTAAATCTTTACTGAAGTAAATTTCCTAATCTTCTTCCTGCACAGCAGCTGGTGGGTTTGAACCACCAACATCCTGGTTAGCATCAAAATGCCTTACCCAATACCACCAGATCTCCTCTTCTGGTAAGAAGGACCCGGCAAAAGAAATTTGAGAAAACCCTGCTATTGAGGCCTGGAAATCAAGATCTAACTCTAAATACACTGTTTTATGTTGTCCTCTAAGATGGATAGGATGGTCATTCCAAACTTCCAGTGTGTTTTATTTGATTTCACATTGACAGAAGCAATATATATATATAAACAATATGTACTATATTATAAGCATTTCAAGTGTGATAGCAAAAAACTCTGAAGTTTAATTTTATTTTTGTTGCTGAAAACCAAGCCATGATTTACTTTTTGAAATGAATGACTAATCCATCAATTGTTCTTCCTATTCATCTTCTTTGGTTAAATGATGTGAAGCCTAGAATATCTGCAATCTGCCATAAATCCAAATTATTATCTAGCAAGGAAATTACTATACACTAGTTAACAAGAAAAAGGAATTAAAATTTTCTTTTTCCCAATCCAAAAATATGTGTTCTATTTCTAAAGTTTCTGTATTAAGTAAATGTTCCCTAACATATTTATTCAAGTGGGAATAGCTATATTTTTCTTTTATTTAGTGGTGGAAAAAGTAAATAAAGTTCTAGATAAAGGCATCTTGAGATCCTTCTAGAGAATCTGTTGTTTCTTATGATATTATAGTCCAATGTCATCTGACAGCAGTCTGAAAAGTTTAAAATTGTTGTTAGTTGTCATCTAGTCAGCTCCAACTCATAGTGACCCTATGTATGGCAGAATGAAATATTGCCCTGTCCTGAAACAGCTCCATAATCCTTTCTACACCTGAGCTCATCATTGTATCCACTCTGTTAATCCATCTTGTTGAGGGCCTTCTCCTTTTTCACTGACCCTCCATTTACCAAGCATGATACCCTTTTCAAAGAAATGGTCCCTTCTGACAACATGACCGAAGCAGATGAAATGAAGTCTGGCCATTCCAAGGAGCATCCCTGCCATACTCCTTCTAGGACAGATTGGTTAGTTCTTCTGGCAGTCCATGGTACTCTGAATATTCTTTGGCAGCACATCAATTCATAATCATCAACTTTTCTTTGGTTTTCTTTATTCATTGTCTAGCTTTCACCTGCACATGAGGCTATTGAAAATACCATGGCTTGGGATAAGTGCATCTTAGTCTTCAGAGAAACATTTTTGTTCTTCAGTATGTTAAAGAGATCTTTTGCAGCAGATTTGCCCAGTGCAACACGTCTTGACTGCTGCTCCCATTGGTGTTGATTGCAGAAACAAGTAATACGAAATCTTTGACAACTTCAATATTTTCTCCATTTATTGTTATGCTGTTTATTGGTCCAATTGTGAAGATTTTTGTTTTCTTTATGTTGAGGTATAATCCACCCTGCAGACTGTAGTCTTTAGTCTTCATCAGTAAGTACTTCAAGTCATCTTCACTTTCAGCAAGCAAGGTTGTGTCATCTGCGTAGTGGAGGCTGTTAATGAGTATTCCTCCAGTCCTGGAGTCACACAGGATCTAGCCCTGATGCACTCCCTTCTGATTTTAAACCATGCAAAATACCCTTGTTTTATTCAAAAGACAGCCTCATGGTCTATTCCTCATGAGTACAATTTAGTGTTCTAGAATTCCCATTATTCTCAGTGTTATCTGTGATTTGTTATATCACACAATCAAATGCTTTTGCATAGTCAATAAGCACAAGTAAACAAGACTCTGATATTCTTCATTTTCAGCCAAGATCCATTTGACATCAGCAAAGTTTACAGAGACTACTGTAATAGAATAGACAGTCCTGGAATTGGAGTTAGAAGACATGGATTCAAATTCCAGTGATATCAAACATGGCTTAGATTACCTTTTTGTGAGTTACTTATATTCTCTGAGCTTCAACTAAGACAGAATAGTGTAGAGGTTAATAATATGAGCTCTGACTTCAGAAATGAGTTGGCTCTCTCACCTGTGAGATCTTGATCTCTGTGACACAGTTTTCTCATATAGCAATACAACAAATGTAGAGATGGTACTTTCCCTGTTACACTCTTATCTGTCAAATGAACGTAATAATGGCACCTGGTTTAAAAGGTCATTGGTGTATTATATAAATTAATGCCTAAAAATACTTAGAACAACATCAGCCACTAAGAGCACACATTAAATATTATTGGTAAACATATTAATAATCACATAAAGATTGAATTCATATAAGAATAAAAATCAAATGATACAAACAGAAACCCTCACATAGTAAAAAATATATTCTAAAGTGTTCCTGATAATTACACTTCTTAAATTTGAAATTTCTGAATTTAAAATACCTTTCATTTTACCATTAAATTATACCATATACATATAGCTTTAAAATATATATGCAAATATAAAAACAATTTAGGAAAAAGCCACACTTAATATGAAATTACTGGAGCAGAAAAAAACATTAGTGCATCAAATCATTGAAAGGAAGTGCCGTTTTATTAGAGTGCTTCTAAAAGCCATTAGACTATTTAAAGAGGGTGTATTTCTATAAGTGTGCAGATGCACTATGGAAAGTTCAGACAAAGCCTCTTCAACCACTTTTCTAACGCCACTTTTATTCCTAAATAGATTGTTTTCTGGATAAAACCAGGGCTTAGAAGCCATCTATTAAATCCTCTTAACTGATAAGATTAAGGATTTTTCTTAAGGTAAAAAGAAGATTATTCCAACATATTGGAAATATATTTCAAAATGAAAGTTATTGCTGTCACACTTTTTGTGGGGCTTGGACTTTGGTGTAACATAATTTTTGTATTTTTTCTGAGTTTGTGTCTCCTATTTATGTCCAGGGGATGTAGAAAACAAAGACAGAAACAAAAATAAACTAAGTTTTCAATAGTAAAAATGAATAATAAATAATTCATTCCTATCAAGTTCAAGAATTGAATAATATGTTGACATCTTAATGATGGATGAGTAGGGAGAGATTAATGCAGGATTGGATCTAGGACAAAAATCTGCCAAAGTGGGTGAACATTAGACCAGGTCATAAAAGAGAGTTGTTGCCTAATTTTATCTGATGTAACTATGAAGGGTTGAAGTATAACAAAAAGGGAAGGTTGAAACAATAATGAGACAGGAAAGTCATGGCTTTGGGAGCCTATCTAAGCTAAATCCGGATCAATAATAAAGATTTTGGGGACAGAAAGTAAAAGTTCAACATTTGGGAGAATCCTAGTAAAATGGGGATCCTAGTAAAATGTCCTGAAGATTCCACCTAAATTGGGAAAACTTGAAAAGTGTAAGAGAACCAAACAGAATCCCTTTTGGAAGACTGAATAGAAATGCTAGAGTGAACTACTGACAATGAAATGAAAAGTTGGTGTAGGTGAAATGGCAAGGATGAAATCTCAGGCAGCATGTAGGTATCTGTGGCCCACTACAATGGAATGGGGTGATAATGTAGCTGGAAATTATACTGCTATTGGTATTTAGTGAGGAACCCAGGTTGGATTGATTCAATAGGCCAGAGTGTATCAACATTTGGAGTAAGAGAAAGCATGACACAAAACTACCTGTAAGTATTCCTCTTGGTCAGTGCTTTCTTCAGACTTTCTGTAACTTTCTTTGAAGTACATTGCAACTTCTAAGTTTTGCAAAACATGACAACTAGATCTCAAACTGAAGGAGTTAAAATAATTATTGGACTATTCTAACCAGCTCACTTACCAGAGGATTACTACTTCTTCAGCTGTGATGGATAATGATCTAATTGAATTTCACTAGACCCAGTTGATGTGCAGGGAGAGTGACCTTTAAGAGCCCTTCCAACTCGGAAATTTTTAAATTTCCCAATACTCTGGAGGATGCCCTCTCTCTTTGTCTTACCCTGGTCAGAATATGGTTTTTCTTTGCCAAACTGAAATCTGCGATCCTAACCATATGGATAGTCACAGCCAAGGAATCCCCAGGGAAGTTGGCCATCACAAGAACAGATGTCCTACTGCCTATACACAGAAGCTGGGCAAAGCTGAAATAGTTCTACTTATGTCTTTTTTTTCAATGGCTCAGGTGTTTCATAAGCCATAGGGTATGAGATAAATCCCTGTGGAAAGTAGTAGATGAGAAGCTATTCCTTCCATCTATCTAATGGAAACCTGCTGGCTCAGCTTGTACCTTTTATTGAGATTAAGGTGGTAGGAGAATTGTTATTATTGTTACATGTTGTCAGTTACCTCCATACTTGTGGCAATTCTCTCTACAAAGGGATCAGACCATTGTGATCCCTACTAAAATTAGAGTTACCTCAGTAGCTGCTGGAGAACCATTCCTGGACCTAATGTGATAGAGAGGAAGTGTACTTTACTAGGTAAAATGCAAAGCTTCTGGAGTCAGTGTACCTGGGTTTGAATCTCACCTCCATTACATCTAGTTGATAATGTTTAGCAAACTGTTGAGACTCTCTAAAACACAACTTTTTTTCCATCTAAAAATGGCAGATGGGAACTAATATAACCTGTGTTATGGAGCTATTGTGAGGCTTAACTAGGTGGATATCCATAAACCATGCTCAATAGAATGCCTGAGGTAGAGTATGCACTCAACTGATGCTGTCCTTTATTATGATGAGGAATTTACATGTAATTATTCTTTCCCTAAGAAACTCTAGTGGTGTAGTAGTTAATGTTCTGCTACTGACTAGTAGGTTGGCTGTTTGAATCCACCAGCCACTTCATGGGAGAACAGTGAGGCAGTCTGCTTCAGTAAAGATGAACAGCTTTGGAAAACCTACAGGACAACTCTACTCTATCCTAAAAAATGTGGCGATGAGTCAGAATCCACTAGATGGCAGTGGGTTTTTCTTTCCCTGCATTATTAAGAGTTGAGAACAAGTTGAATGTGGTAGTGAATGCCAAGGGACATGTCTCAAAAAATCTACCATCAACGCAGATCTCAACTTCTAAGTTCCAAATATCTTATTTTACCATAAGGAAGAAGATTAGCTATTTGGTTCTTCCAATAGATTTAAAAAGCCTTTGTAAAGGTAAGGACCCCTGCATTTATAATGGCACTTCACATAGTATGTAACTGAAAATTAATTGTAAAATCAGAGTTTTCTGTGGGATGCTGCATATATGTAGTACTTCCCTATAAAATTGAGAGTGATTGTGCTGAAATGAATGGCATGAGTGATGCAGTGCTTAACACATTTCAGTATTAACTGATAC
>NW_006922498.1:329200-340878 GCF_000298275.1 Orycteropus afer afer | reverse complement strand
TTGTTAAAAAACATAAATGATAAAAACTGGCAAGAAATAAACAATGAGATATATCATGATTTTGTGTTGTAGTAGTGGTCAAGTAAAGATATTTCTATATAATTTGAAAAACAGATTTTTGAACAAAAATTAAGCACTTGGTAAACATGGAGTGGTAGATAAATGCTGGAAATATACACAATTTAGAAAGGAATAGTTCAGCAGTCTCCTATCTATCGATAATACACATCATTATGCATGTATAACTTAATGATGCTTTCATTAAACACCTTGCTTCTGTGAAAAATGATAAAATTACAAGGTTAAACTCCCTGTGTGGAGTAGATCAGGCGATGTGTGCTCATTAAGTACTTTTTTTTTTTTTTTTTTTATCAGTGCACTAAGCAAAGAGGAAATGGAAAAATGTCCTGCCTGGATTTCAATTAGTATATTTTGCTCCTTACCATTTGTTCCCAATTGTCAATTTTGACTAAACCTTGCATTTTCCCTCACTGAACTTCTTTTTTTCTTAATGCTTTTCTAAATTAACCTTTTTCCTTCTATTGTTAGCAATATAAAAAACAGTTTAATATTAAGTAAATCAATTAATTTATGAAAACCTGAAAGTATTCATAGCTAGTCTAAATAGAATTGCAAATGATTGGGAGGTGGAAATGCATTTTACTTGCTGTGTATTTTCATTAGGTTGAACACTGAATCAAATTGAAAATAAAAGAACAAAACCTATCTCATATAAGCAAAGACTATTTTTATTGCAATGAATATTACCCCTTTTCCTGTCATCTTTTCTGGTTAATAGAAAATCATGTACTCTCCTACATAAATGGGATTTGGGAAATTGCAAAGCTTGTTAGCAGTAACTGCTTTCTTAGTTTGAGGTCAACCAACATTTGCTTCCTTTTCCCTGACTATATTTTTGACATAACCCTGTCATTTGGTGGGAGAATGTTTGGATGGAAAAGTCTCAGAAACTGGCATCATACTTTGTGTTTTACATTATTTTTGACATAATGAACATTTCTTCCTCTTTTGCTGAAATCAGCACTAGGAAGGATCAAATACAGCAAAGTTTTTTTTTGTTTTTTTTTTTTAAACCAGCTTAAAATTGTTCCTGTCATTATCTTGTCAGTTACATAAGACCTCGAGTGTGCAGGCTATGGAAATCTTTCAAGACAAATTTGTTAGAAGCATGGCTGGAGCAGACTGTTTATAAAAACTAAGAATTCTAATCATTAGAAAAGACATGAGTGTTATGTAGTGATGACCAGAAAGCAGGAAGGCATGGATTTCCAGAACAATCACTGAAGGAGAGTTTTGGCAAATCAGTCATTTTATTACATTTTATTTCCATCATCTTCATCCTTTATGCACATGAGGTTATGTACTGGATCATGTTGTTTTGGTTACATCATGGTGCTCAAAGGGAAGGTACCACAAAAAGGTGGCTTCAACAAACAGGAGTTTATTCTCTTACAGTTTTGGAGTTTAGAAGTCTGAGTTCAAAATGCCAGGTTTTATGAGCTGAGTAAAACCTCCTTGACCTAAAGTTTCAGCTCTATCTCTTGCTCCCAGCCCACTGAAGCTGGACTTTCTTCACTCAGGCAGCTGCTGGCTTCTGAGGCTGACAAACCCAAGGTTGACAAATAAACAGACACAGTCCTGATATTACTAAACCACATGGCAGGCCATTGATTCAAGTCCCATTAACAGTTCCAAAATCAGCAAAGCATGGCAGGCTACTGAATGGATTCAGCTACGTGCAGCGTCCAAGCGTGACAAAAATATGTTGACCATTCCCAAAGTTCCTTCTTATATATGGGACACAGACCATATTCCTAAAGCAGCTACTCAGCTGCTCATGGCACATTCTACCATGGAGTCGATTGCCAGTCTCATTATGGGGAATAGCTACCACCAGCTGCCCAGCCATTCAAAACCAGGCCCAGCCACATTGACATATGATCTTAACTGCTACACATGTCCTCCTAAAAATATGTATTGACATCTCTCCCCTTTATCTGTAAATATGTCCTTGTTTGGAAATAAGATTTCTCTTTTGCTATTTAATAATATTATTATTAGTCAAATTTACACACCAACAACCAAAGCCAAAGATGAGGATATTGAAGTTTTGACCAACTTCTGCAGTCTGAAATCAACCAAACAGGCAATTAAGACATATTAATTAACACTGATGATTGGGATGCAAAAGCTGGAAACAAAGAAGAATCACCGGTAGCTGGAAAATATGGTCTTGGTGATAGAAATGATGCTGGAGATCACATGATAGAATTTTGCAAGACAAATGACTTATTCATTGCAAATACCTTTTTCCAACAACACAAACATGGCTATATATGTGGAATTTGCCAGAAAGCATACACAGGAATCAATTTGAATACATCTGTGGCAAGAGGCAATGGAGAAGCTCAATATCTTCAGCCAAAACAAGGCCGAACTGATTGTGGAACAGATCATCAACTGCTCATATGCAAGTTCAAGTTGAAACTGAAGACAATTAAAACAAGTCCACAAAAGTGAAAATATCACCTTGATAATATCCCTCCTGAATTTAGAGACCATCTACAGAATAGATTTGATATCTTGGACACCAATGACAGAAAACCAGAAGAAGTGTGGGATGGCATCAAAAACATCATCCATGAAGAAAGTAAAAGGTCATTAAAAAGCCAGGAAAGGAAGAAAAGACCAAAGTGGTTGTCAGAGGAGACTCTGAAGCTTGTCCTAGAACAGAGAGAAGCTAAATCAAATGAGAGAATCGACAGGATAAAAGAGCTGAACAGAAGATTTCAAAGAGCAGCTTGAGAAGACAAAGTCAATTATAATATTGAAATATGGCAAGATTTGTTGTTAGAAAACCAAAGGGCAGAATACGCTCAGCATTTCTCAAGCTGAAACAACTGAGGAAAAAATTTAAGTCTCTAAGTGCAATATTGGAAGATTCCATGGGCAATATGTTGAATGATGCATGGAAGATCAAAAGAAGATGAATGTAATATACAGAGCCACTACAACAAAAAATATTAGTAGATGATCATCCATTTCAGGTGGTGGCATATGATCAAGAACCAATGGTAGAAGAAGTCAAAGCTGAACTAAGGGAATTGGCAAAAAACAAGGCTCCAAGAATTGTCAGAATAACCATAAGATGTTTCAATGAACGGATGCCCCATTGGAGGCACCACTTGGTTATGCCAAGAGATTTGGAAGACTGCCATCTGGCCAACTGACTGGAAGAGATCCATATTTGTACCCATTCCAAAGAAGGGTTATCCCACAGAATATGGAAATTATCTAATAATATCATTGATATCACACACAAATAAAATCTTACTGAAGATAATTTAAAAATGGTTGCAGCAGTATATTGACAGAAAACTTCCAGAAATGCAAGCTGGATTCAGAAAGGGACATGGAACAAAGGATATCTTAGATGATGTCAGATGCATCTTGGCTCAAAACAAAGAATACCAGAAAGATGTTTATTTGTGTTTCATTGACTATGCACAGATATTTGATTGTGTGGATCATAACAAATTATGGATAACTTTGGGAAGAATGGGAATTCCAGAACACTTAATTGTACTCATGAGGAACTTGTACATAGACCAGGAGGCTGTCATTCGAACACAAGGGGATATTGCATGGTTTAAAATCAGGAAGGCAGTACATCGGGGTTGTTTCCTTTCACCATACTTATTTGTGGTAGTTAAGTTTGGGTGTTAACTTGGCTAGGCCTGGTTGTATGGCTGAGGAGCTGGACATAGTATTCCCCATGAAAAGACTGGTAATCAGCTCCATGGTGGAATCTACTGTGAGCAGCTCAGTAGCTGCCTTAGGGATGTTGTCTGCTTCCTGTATATAAGAAGAAGCCTTGGGGGAATTATCTCTTGCTTATGGCACACTTGAACCCTGCATGTAGCCATGTCATTGTTCAGCAGCCTGCCATTCTCTGCTTACCTTGGGACATACAATGGACTTGAATTAATGGCCTGCTGTGTGGTTTGGTAACATCAGGACTGTGCCATTTTACTTGTCAACCTTGGACATGTTAGCCTCAGCAGCCAGTAGCTGCCTGAATGAAGAGATGCCTCTAGCTTCAGTGGGCTAGGAGCCCAAGGTTGAGGGTCCTTCACACAGTCCCTAGAGCTTGGCACTTTGAACTTGGACTTAAAGCCTCCAAACTGTGAGAGAGTAAACTCCTGTTTGTTCAAGCCATCCCATTTGTGGTATATTCTTGTCAGCATGGCACTAGGTAAGCAGAACAGAATATGGTACTGAGAGAGTGGAGTGCTGCTCTGGAAGACACCTAAAATATGGAAACAGGAATGGAGTGCATCCTTGACCCGAGACCCTGGCAGAGAGACTCCAGCATATGGCATGAGAGACAGCAGGAGCAGAGCCAAGAGAGTGCCATTAAACAGCAACAGGTTTACCAGCCCACAGTGGAGAAAGCTGGGTGCCATTGGGTAGGCAGCTTCCTGGTGGAGTGGGTTGCCCTTGGATGTTAATTGGTAGAAGGGACCTACATGAAATGAAGTAGCATGTTGGCCAGCCCACAGGACAAAACAGCTGAGTGCTTTGGGGCAGGAAGCTTTCCTGAGGAGTGGGTTGCCTTAGGCACTAATCGGCAGAAGCAGAGAGACCAAGGAAATGGGAAGCAGATCTAACTCAGCCTCAAAGGGTAGAACCATGGCCTCTGGTGGTAGAACCACCGTCGCTCCCTAGGTTTCAAAGAGTTAGACCATTACCAACTTGGTTCTGGACTATGAGGCTGCTTGTTCATGTGGGACAGTGGAATGGAGCTATAGCCACTACCAAAGAGAGGGAGGTAGGGCTTCCATGCCCAAGAGGTTGAGGAACAGACCACCAGGCCAAGTGGGTGAGCGCCTTGGGGAATGGTCTCAAGCTTATGGCACACTTGAACTTTGTATGTAGCTGTGTCATTGTTCAGCAGCCTGCCATTCTCTGCTTACCTTGGGACTTACAATGGGCTTGAATTAATGGCATGCTGTGTGGTTTGGTAACATCGGAACTGTACCATTTTATTTGTCAGCCTTAAGCTTGTTAGCCACAGCAACCAGTAGCTGCCTAAGTGAAGAGATGCCTCTAGCTTCAGTGGGCTGGGAGCAAGAAGCAGAACTGAAGCCCAAGTTCAAGAGGCTTTTACCTCTTCATGTGGCTGCAATGATGGGCTCAAGTATGGTAAGGATTGTGAGGCTGGCACAAGACCAGGCAGTATTTCATTCTGTTGTACATAAGGTCATTATGAGTTGGAGATGACTCAACAGCACATAACAACAACAGCAAATGTTAATGAGCCATACCAGAGTGGGGTGGGCAGTTGCCATGTAGTCAGTTTTGACTTATGGAAGTGCCACATGTGTCAGAGTAGGACTGTGCTACACGGAAATGCAATCCTTAGAAATATAGCATCAGACCTTTCTTCTGTGGTTGATTCAAATCACCAAACTTAATGGTCAGTAGCTGAGAACTTAATCATTTGTATCATCCAAGGACTTCTATAGCAGAGTAGGGTTGGTTCTAAACTTAATAGCTTTTGAACATAATAGACACATGACACATAGACAGGGAAGAAAGACACTAAATTGGTTCTGGACTTGGTTCTGCCAAGAATTGACGGCAGTTGTCAGAAACTATGAGTGTGGTAAATGCAAGCATCTGACGTGGCCAAGACCCTGATTTGAACTATTAGTCTCAGGACTGTGGGAAAATAAATGTCTAGTTTTCAAAGTCATCCACTTTGTGGTATTTCTGTTACCAAAGCACTAACAAGCCAAGATATATGTTAAATTAAGCATTAAATAATCCATTCTTAAAACTGTTATGTCCTTCTAAATGTGAATTTAGATTACTTTTTGTCAGACTATTCCATTTATGTTACCTTTGTTTTAATTGGTGGAGAAAAGGGAACTTTGAGGTACAATGAGATTGAATCTTGGGTCTTCGATTTGATATCCTGAGTCAGTGATTTGATCACACTATCTGTGTGATCTTAGGTAACTCCCTAATCCTTGCTGAGTCCTAGTCTTTCTCTTTGGATGGCATGTACTACACTACACACTCAGTAAATGGTAGCTTAAATTTCCAGCCTCTCTTATTGCCAGTGAGAGGGATCCTACTCATAGTGACCCCTCTTTGGGTTTCCGAGGCAATATCTCTGTGGAAATAGATTGCCCAATCTTTCTTCTGAGTAGTGGTTGGTGGATCTGAACCACCAACCTTCTGGTTAGAAGTCAAATGCAGTAGGCACTACACCACCAGAGCTCTCTTGCAAACTCTAAGCCTGATGGAAAAGAACTCAGAGCTCTGATTGTTTTTTTTTTTCTTCTTCTTTTTCCCCCCAATTGTGGTTTGGGTCCAAATTTACAGAACAGAATTTGTTTTACATTCAACTGTTCGTGTACGTTTGGTTTCATTCCCCAATAACCATCCCCAACTCTAACCCGCTCTCCTCCCCTCCCTTCCCTATGACCCCCCAACACAAACACATACCCCATGCTCTTCTTAGTTACGTTCTCCTGTCTGTCCAGTTTTCCCTTCATGTGAATGCTGCTCCTCTGGGGCCCCATGGGTGATTACTCCAAGGGGTGTACCTCTGTAGAGCAGGTGAGTGCATCACCCTGTATTGGGTGTTCTATATGTGCATCATTCTACTGTTGGGCTTTCTACTGTTACTATTGTTTTTCTTTCGTAATTGAACAACACTTAATTTCTTCCATTCAATTTATGCTTACATTACTGTTCTCACTTCTTCAATGATAATCTTGCAAGCTGACTTTTTAATCAATCTTCTACATCTATATTTCCAAATTTGAAAAAAAAAAGAAAGTTCCACTTACATGCCTGAATATTACTTCAAAATCCAAACACAAGTATTTGACATTTGTTTCCTCCTAAGTCATATATCTTTCTCAATTTTGACATTTATGTCCATAATAATACTACTCTCTTCTTTACTAAAGTCCTTAGGAAGAAGTGTCATGTTTTTATATTTCTTTTGTTGTTTCTATATTAATTTGGTCATGTAGGGTGACTTGTTCTCCCCTGACAATGTGTCTTGGATGACTTCTTTCACCTAAACACTCAATGCCACCACTTTGTTTGGGTTCCTATCACTGTGGGTCTGATCCAGAGAAATACCTTTCAATGTCTTGAGTCCCATGCAATGAGTTTGTAGCACATTTATACACCTTAAACCTATTCTTTGGGAGCTCTGGTAGCCTATTGCCTAAGGCATTTGACTGCTAACCAGAAGGCTGGTGGTTCAAACCCACCAGCCACTCCTTGGAAGGAAGATTGGCCAATCTACTTCTGTAGAAAAACTGCCTCAGAAATCCAAGGAGGGGTTGCAATGTGTCAGATCAGACTCGATGGTAGTGAAAGCTTTGAGTATAAACTAATTGTTAATATCTCTCCTGTCATTATAATTTAGTACTCATAATAAATTTAAATAAATGAATATGTTGTTGTTGTTGTTATTTGCCGTCGAGTCAGCCCCGACTCATAGCGACCCCTCCTTGGGTTTCCGAGGCAGTATCACTACAGAAGTAGGATTGCCCAACCTTCCTTCCGAGGAATGGCTGGTGGGTTTGAACCGCCAGCCTTCTGGTTAGCAGTCAAGTGCCTTAGGCACTATGCTACCAGAGCTCCTAATTGCTGTCTATCTCTTCCGTAAGAAGATGCAGTTCAAATAACTGAAGTATCTAGTTCAAATTCAACTGAGCAGTATATCACAGAACTTCAGTTCAACCCTAGGACTATCTGGTTATGAAGTTTGAACTCTTAAACTTGACATAAACTTCCTTACCTAGCATGCGAATTTTACTCATGCCTTATAACTTAAAACATCCTATCCTAATGTGTATGTGTGTACTCACAACTAATGTTTAAATATAGAAATATGTTCACTTTTCTTTTGTGTAGACCTAACATTGAGAGGCTAACTTGCAAGTATTACATTTTCAAATGAGTTTCTGAATATATTTCAATACAATCCTTGTAGAAGGAATTCCACAAATGTCAATTTTGTGACTTCATGTTGTCTAAGAAAATATTATGAGATCATGAGGGAGGAGACCATCAATAAAGAGCTCTTTGCAAAAATTGAGAGTGTGGTGTTTGTTTCTCCTTCTCTATAAGAGATGGCTATTAACTATCCTTCACCCACCCAAGATTGGTAAGTGTGGCATCAGAGACATTTATAGAGTTTGATACACTTCTAACGGAGTTTGCTGAGCATGATACTGATACATTACTTTCATCTGGAAAATTCTCAAGTTAGAAACGAGTCTGTAGCAACCTTAAACACAGGAAATTACAGAGAGCCAGTGATGAAGCAATTGAAATTCCATCTACAGAAGAACAAATGAAAATGAGTACTTGTGGGTTTGATATAAAGTCCATGGAATGTACCTGAGGCTAGAGCAACAATGAGAGAAAGTTTTTCTAAAAGACCTCACTGGAATGGAACACTGAAAGCAAAGGTCAGAGATCAGAGATCAGAATGTTTAGAGGAGATGTTCCCATCTTAAGGAAATGCATATGGCAGTCTCATGAATACATACAAGCATCTTTCCAGGAGAAAGAGCCACCATTTAAAAATCTGTCATGTCTGAAGACATTCAACAATTTGGGTAATATTTTAAATATACTCACCACATAAGTCTTGTGCTTTACCCTTAACCTCTGACCTCTCACCATGGCAAAATAAGCAAAATCAATCTTGGAGAAAAGAGAAAGAGCATCTAATGAATAGAAGAGAAAGGGACATGAAGAAGACAAAGCAAGGCTGCTAATGGTCCCTACCCACTGTAAACTTACAGGCTACAGTCTGGCCCTAGCTATGAAAGAATATATTTATGATGAAGGAGAAATTGAGTCTTGGATTAACCTGGACAAATGAGACAGTTAATGCAGGTATGTGTCACTTAATGTCCTCAATACATTCCATGAGAAAGGACGTTAGATGATTTGGACATTATTTTGCTTCTCTTGTACTGCTCTAACAAGATGCCACAAGTAGGTAACTTTAACAAACAGAAATTTATTTTCTTACAATTTAAGAGCCTAGATGTCTGAGTTCAAAGTGCCAGCTCTAAGGGCTTAGTAAAAGCCTTTCAACCTTGGGTTTCAGGTCTCTCTCTAGCTTCTGGTCAACTGAAGCTGAAGGCTTCTCTTAACTCAGCCACAGGCTGCTGAGGCTGACAAACCCAAAGTCCCCAAGTGAAATGGCACAGCCCCAAAATTATCAAACCACATAACAGGGCTAATTTCAAGTCCATCAAGAGTCCTGAGATTAGCAGACATCATGGCAGACTGCTGTGCTGTTGATCTTAATCCTCATTGCCCCCCCCTGTCAAGTTAGAGGACTATTAGAATCATGTTCAGTTGCATGGAAGCCCCCCTGTCAAGTTAGAGGAGACAAACACTGCCCTCAAGACCTTTTTTTTTTTTCTTAAACAACTTCCTTGTAAGAGGAAGAGTCACAATGGAATGAAAGATATATGATGATTGAATCAGAGGTTGAAGTGATTCCACTGCAAAAAAGTGGACATGAGCCAAAGAATTTAGGCAGCTAATAACAACTACAAAAAACAAGAGCCTTCAAAGTGCTGACACCTTGACTATGGCCCAATGAAAGAGTTTTGAACTTCTGACCTCCAGAATTTTTAGAAAATTGATTTGTGTTTTAAATCATTTATGTTTTTGTAGGTGCTGCTGAGTTACTTGGTTCTGACTCATATGATCATAGGTACAACAGAATGGAACACCATTTACCAAGTAATATTTTGTTATACCAGCAGCAGTAAACTAATACATACTCTGAACTTCATAGACCATTTTGTCTTTATATGTATTTATCAGAAAAGTAATCCTAAACCTTTAATCACAATCTGAGAATAGTCTATAATTCAGAAATAGTTAAGGAATATAACAAATATTGTGAAGGTTCTGAGATTTTACCATGCTTGAAAGCCAAAAATGTAGTTTGGCACAATTACATGGGATTCAGAGAGAAAAATGCAAAACTTCTGGATTGGAATCAAAGAAATTTATTTCTAACAGTGTAGCAAGCAGTATGAGTGTAGCATATTTGTGTAGATTTCACTTACTTGTAGATGCCACTGGGATGAGGCAATGGGACCAGCTGGACACCACTCACTTAGTGTGTTTGTATCACAGTTGAAGCATCAAAGGGCCAAAGGACCAATATTTTTAGAGCAAACAGCAAACATAGCAGCAAATTTGAGTAAGCGAGTGCCTTTACCCTCTAGAGCAAATAATCACACAATAGTCATGCTATTTCCTCTTGGACTAATTAGTTGCCTCTGTTATTAGCTAGAGAAAAAATGCCCAGTATCAGGCAATGGAATATCCAAAGGGGAAAAAAAAAATGGAGAAAAGAAATCTGGCCATGCCATTCTTTTAGTAAGAAGATTTAGTGCAGAACTTAAAATAATTTAACATTTACTCCTTTTCCCCCCTTATATGCTCTCATATAGATTATATAGAAGAATTAATTATGCAGAGATATTTGATTAGTGACACATGTTCTTAATCATATAAAGTTACCATCAGGATGATTTCATCTGGATTTCCCTGGACTATTTACTGACATATACAAATTCATTCCATGCTCATCTGTAGTGTCTTGATTATCCTCACTTGTGTCCATCTGTTCATGGGAAACTGATTACTCTTAAGGCTGATTTTCCACAGAGTACAGGTGTCAGTTCTCAATAGGCTTAAGGGAGGGGCAATTTAATGAAGGTTGCAGATAGTTATAACATCATATTTTCCAGGATTCCTGCCGTTCTCTCTTTGAAAAAAAAAAAATATATATATATATATTTGATCACATCTGTTAACTCTTGTGAGGTAAAGTAACATATGGAGGAAATACAGTTATTGGAATTCATAAAATGTTTTAGGGAAATTTATAGCAAAATGCAGATCTCACTTTAAGCTGATTTAAACAATTAAAGTAATGTGCCTAGAAATTTTTGGCAAATGAGAGAATAACTAAAAAGAAAGAAAAAAGTTAAAAAAGAAAATAACATAGTTTATTACCTGTGATCTAGGGAAACTTGTAAAATTTCCATACAGTGACAATGAGATAGCATGGTGCTTTAGTTTTAAAGAGAGTGGTAGCCTAAAAAATACACATACATACACACAAAAAAAAGAAGTTATTTTACTCTCATTCTATGTATTGTGTGCTCACACTGGTGAAGCAGTAATAAGGCATTATGTCATGGGGAATAAATTTTCTGGGATCTTTTTAAGGTAATCTTAACTTCCTGTACTACCCGGGACCTCTGCTTTTAATTCTCTGATGGAAGCAATGCTTCTTCCTTCTCTCCTTCATCCCTTCCACCAACCTATGGCTTCATTACCAATGATTAATCATCTTCTACCTTTTCCAAATGAGCTTTTCTTATCTTTGGCTATGTTGTTGTTGTTGTTATGTGCCGTCTAGTCAGACCCGACTCATAGCGACCCCTCCTTGGGTTTCCGAGGCAGTATCACTACTGAAGTACATTGCCCCATCTTCCTTCCGAGGAGTGGCTGGTGGGTTTGAACCACCAGCCTTCGGGTTAGCAGTCAAGTGCCTTAGGCACTGTGCTACTGGA